>NC_139988.1:8282937-8285437 GCF_964263955.1 Coregonus lavaretus
GGAAACTGAGCTGCACTTCCTAACCTCCTGCCAAATGTATGACCATATTAGAGACACATATTTCCCTCAGATTACAGCGATCCACAAAGAATTCGAAAACAAACCCAATTTTGATAAACTCCCTTATCTACTGGGTGAAAAACCACAGTGTGCCATCACAGCTGCAAGATTTGTGACCTGTTGCCACAAGAAAAGGGCAACCAGTGAAGAACAAACACCATTGTAAATACAACCCATATTTATGTTTATTTATTTTCCCATTTGTACTTTAACTATTTGCACATTGTTACAACACTGTATATATACATAATATGACATTTGAAATGTCTTTATTCTTTTGAAACTTCTGAGTGTAATGTTTACTGTTAATATTTATTGTTTATTTCACTTTTGTTTACTATCTACTTCACTTGCTTTGGCAATGTTAACACACGTTTCCCATGCCAATAAAGCCCTTAAATTGAGGGGCAGAGAGAGAGGGAGGGGCAGAGAGAGAGGGAGGGGCAGAAAGAGAGAGAGGGGCAGAGAGAGAGAGAGGGGCAGAGAGAGAGAGAGGGGCAGAGAGAGAGAGAGGGACAGAGAGAGAGAGAGGGGCAGAGAGAGAGGCAGAGAGAGAGGGATGGGCAGAGAGAGAGAGGGCAGAGAGAGAGAGAGGGGCAGAGAGAGAGAGAGGGGCAGAGAGAGAGGGAGAGAGGGGCAGAGAGAGAGGGATGGGCAGAGAGAGAGGGAGGGACAGAGAGAGAGAGAGGGGCAGAGAGAGAGGAATGGGCAGAGAGAGAGAGAGGGGCAGAGAGAGAGGCAGAGAGAGAGGGAGAGAGGGGCAGAGAGAGAGAGAGGGGCAGAGAGAGGCAGAGAGAGAAAGAGGCAGAGAGAGGGAGAGGGACAGAGAGAGGTTGAACGAGGTCATGTTGGCCGGAGTCCAAGCCTAACAAAATGTGTTCTGTTTCCCAAGCAGCCCAGAGCCGAGGCTCCTCACCTCTCCTCTCCTCACCTCTCCTCACCTCACCTCACCTCTCCTCACCTCTCACCTCTTCAGCTACAGATCCTGCTATAATGTGTCTGTAGTCTGTAGCAGAACCCCTAGGAGTCAGAAACCCCACAAATCACATCAGACATTAAGTGACCAGGAGCTGGAGGAGTGTACCTGGACTCTTCTAATTCAACTCAAGAGTGGCAGACATGGACCAGGGGCTCATAATTCAACCAAATGGGGTGGCAAGCAATGTTCAATGTAGGCCTACATACCATGAGACTTTTGAAAAAAATATGTAGGGCTTGACATTAACCTGCTTATCCACTTGTTCTTCAGACAAGGAGGTGACAGAAAATGTTGTTGTGTTGTTACAAAACAAAATAGATTATTATTCCCATACCATTATTACAGAGAATAAGACAAATTATGCTACCCTCTGCCTATTGGTTACTTATTCAAGCCTGTCTCAAAATAAAACACTGCCCCTTTAAGACAAAAAAATGCTCTTTACCCGACTCGCTTTTCAAAGATGTCTAGAAATGTAAATGTTTTGTGCTCTTGTAGAAAGCAATCATCAAATTATCTATAACTGGGCTAATAACTCACTAACTAGCAAAGGATATTAACAAATGTGCACACGTGGCTACATGCAGCTCTTGCTTTTATCTCAAAACAAGCGCATCTACTCACGACTGCTCATGCTGTAAACACAGTCCAGTTCAAAGTGAATGGCACAGATCCATATATGGCAAAAATGGTCTATTTGCATATCGGCCTACTGCAGCTCTGATTGGTTATGCAGCACCGGTCTGTGTAGAGTACGGGCTGAGTTGTGCGTGTTGATGCAATAGAATCCTACTCCGATGCATTCTGCCTTCAACAACATCTCTTGCATAGTTCGTTTTGTTTCGGTATGTTGCATTGAAAGTGGCTAATATTGCGTTGATTCGATCACAATTCCCACAGTAAAGGGAAACGTTAAGGGGAAAACTCTAGAGTAAGTTGAGTGAAGTTCAATCTCGTGCTTCTCTGCGAGGGCTGATATTTCTTCTGCGCGGCAACACTGGTTGCAAGAGTGGCTGGAGCCAGCCAGTGCCGCCGCTACTCAAACACTTGGAAAGACACACACACACACACATGCATGGCACACACACACACAAACAAACAAACTAAGTCTTTAAAGAGACTGCATGGAGCAACGCCAGGGTTGTGGGTTCGATTCCCACGGGGGGCCAGTATGAAAAAGATGTATGCACTCACTAACTGTAATTCGCTCTAGATAAGAGTGTCTGCTAAATGACTAAAAATGAAAAAAAAATCCACACAGCAGAGTCAGTGGAAAACAGTCTCTATTCCACAGACAGAACAATCACCCATCCATGTGTCAAGTCATTCTCTCTCTCTCTCTCTCTCTCTCTCTCTCTCTCTCTCTCTCACACACACACACACACAAATAAATCCCAGTCCGTTACATAAACAGCCCAGAGGTAAGGTACTACTTACCCTCTTTTGCACCCAGCCTTCTTT
>NC_139988.1:8287937-8290437 GCF_964263955.1 Coregonus lavaretus
TCTCCATCCCTCCTTCCAGCCATCGCTCCAGCTATCCATCCATCGCTCCATCCCTCCATCGCTCCATCCATCCATCGCTCCATCCCTCCATCGCTCCATCCATCCATCCATCCTTCCATCCATCCATCCATCCATCCATCCATCCATCCATCCATCCATCCATCCATCGCTCCATCCCTCCATCGCTCCATCCATCCATCCCTCCATCCAGCCATTGCTCCATCCCTCCATCGCTCCATCCATCCATCCATCCATCCATCCCTAATTCCTCCATCGTTCCATCCCTCCATCGCTCCATCGCTCCATCCATCCCTCCATCCATCCATTGCTCCATCCCTCCATCGCTCCATCCATCCATCCATCCATCCCTCATTCCTCCATCGCTCCATCCCTCCATCGCTCCATCGCTCCATCGCTCCATCCATCCATCGCTCCATCCCTCCATCGCTCCATCCATCCATCCATCCATCCTCCATCGATCCATCCCTCCATCGCTCCATCCCTCCACCCATCCATCGCTCCACATTTCCATTTCTCCATCCCTCCATCGCTCCATCCATCCATTCCTCCATCCCTTCCTAACCCATTTCATTCTTACACAATCTGACATGACACACTACAAAGTAATTGTGAAGCCAAATAACATCCCTCCATCCCTCTATCGCTCCATCCATGTATTGCTCCATCCCTCCATCACTCCATCCATCCATCCCTCCATCCAGCCATCGCTCCATCCTTCGCTCCATCCCTCCATCGCTACATCCCTCTATCGCTACATCCATTCATCGCTCCATCCCTCCATCGCTCCATCCATCCCTCCATCCAGCCATCGCTCCATCCATCCATCGCTCCATCCCTCATCACTCCATCCATCCATCCCTCCATCCCTCCATCCATCCATCCATCCATCCATCGCTCCATCCATCCATCGCTCCATCCCTCATCCCTCCATCGCTCCATCCATCCATCGCTCCATCCCTCCATCGCTCCATCCCTCCATCCCTCCATCCATCGCTCCATCCCTCCATCGCTCCATCCATCGCTACATAAATCCATCGCTCCATCCCTCCATCGCTCCATCCATCCATCCATCCATCCATCGCTCCATCCCTCCATCGCTCCATCCATCGCTCCATCAATACATCCATACATCCCTCCATCCATCCATCCCTCCATCCAGCCATCGCTCCATCCATCCATCGCTCCATCCATCCCTCCATCCATCCATCCATCCATCCATCCATCGCTCCATCCCTCCATCGCTACATCCCTCCATCGCTACATCCATCCATCGCTCCATCCCTCCATCGCTCCATCCATCCATCCATCCATCCCTCAATCCATCCATCGCTCCATCGCTCCATCCGGCCATCGCTCCATCGCTCCATCCCTCCATCGCTCCATCCATCCATCCATCCCTCCATCCAGCCATCGCTCCATCCAGCCATCGCTCCATCAATCGCTCCATCCCTCCATCGCTCCATCACTCCATCCATCCATCCCTCCCTCCATCCCTCCATCCATCCATCCATCCATCCATCTCTCCATCCCTCATCCCTCCATCACTCCATCCATCCATCGCTCCATCCCTCCATCGCTCCATCCCTCCATCCATCCATCCATCCATTGCTCCATCTCTCCATCGATCCATCGATCCATCCATCCATCCATCCTTCCCTCATCCCTCCATCGCTCCATCCCTACATCGCTCCATCCCTCCATCCCTCCATCCATCCATCGCTCCATCTCTCCATCGATCCATCCATCCATCCCTCCATCGCTCCATCCATCCATCCATCGCTCCATCCCTCCATCACTCCATCCCTCCATCCATCCATCGCTCCATCCCTCCATCCATCCATCGCTCCATCACTCCATCGCTCCATCCATCGCTCCATCCATACATCCCTCCATCCATCCATCCCTCCATCCAGCCATCGCTCCATCCATCCATCGCTCCATCCATCCATCCCTCCATCCATCCATCCATCCATCCATCGCTCCATCCCTCCATCGCTACATCCCTCCATTGCTACATCCATCCATCGCTCCATCCCTCCATCGCTACATCCCTCCATTGCTACATCCATCCATCGCTCCATCCCTCCATCGCTCCATCCATCCATCCATCCCTCCATCCAGCCATCGCTCCATCCCTCCATCGCTCCATCTTGCCATCGCTCCATCCATCCATCGCTCCAACCATCCATCCCTCCATCCAGCCATCACTCCATCCATCCATCCATCCATCCCTCCATCGCTACATCCCTCCATCCCTCCATCGCTCCATCCCTCCATCGCTCCATCCATCCATCCATTCCTCCATCCAGCCATCGCTCCATCCATCCATCTCTCCATCCCTCCATCAGTCCATCCATACATCGCTCCATCCATCCCTCCATCCAGCCATCGCTCAATCCATCCATTCATCGCTCATCCCTCCATCGCTCCATCCCTTCATCGCTCCATCCATCCATCGCTCCATCCTCCCATCGCTCCA
>NC_139988.1:8295437-8302937 GCF_964263955.1 Coregonus lavaretus
CGCTCCATCTGGCCATCGCTCCATCCATCCATTGCTCCATCCATCCATCCCTCCATCCATCCCTCCATCCATCCCTCCATCCAGCCATCACTCCATCCATCCATCCATCCATCCATCCCTCCATCCAGCCATCGCTCCATCGCTCCATCCCTCCATCGCTCCATCCATCCATCCCTCCATCCATCCCTCCATCCAGCCATCTCTCCATCCCTCCATCGCTCCATCCATCCATCCATTGCTCCATCCGGCCATCGCTCCATCGCTCCATCCCTCCATCGCTCCATCCATCCATCCATCCATCCCTCCATCCAGCCATCGCTCCATCCATCCATCCCTCCATCCATCCATCCATCCATCCATCCATCCATCGCTCCATCCGTCCATCGTTACATCCCTCCATCGCTACATCCATCCATCGCTCCATCCCTCCATCGCTCCATCCATCCATCCATCCCTCCATCCAGCCATCGCTCCATCCCTCCATCGCTCCATCTTGTCATCGCTCCATCCATCCATCGCTCCATCCATCCATCCCTCCATCCATCCCTCCATCCAGCCATCGCTCCATCCATCCATCCATCCATCCATCCATCGCTCCATCCCTCCATCGCCACATCCCTCCATCCCTCCATCGCTCCATCCCTCCATCGCTCCATCCATCCATCCTTTCCTCCATCCAGCCATCGCTCCATCCATCCATCTCTCCATCCCTCCATCGCTCCATCCATACATCGCTCCATCCATCCATCCCTCCATCCAGCCATCGCTCAATCCATTCATTCATCGCTCCATCCCTCCATCGCTCCATCCCTTCAACGCTCCATCCATCCATCGCTCCTTCCTCCCATCACTCCATCCATCCATCCATCCATCGCTCCATCCCTCCATCGCTACATCCCTCCATCGCTACATCCATCCATCGCTCCATCGCTCCATCCCTCCATCGCTCCATCCATCCATCCCTCCATCCATCGCTCCATCCCTCCTTCGCTCCATCCATCGCTCCATCCATACATCCATCCATCCATCCCTCCATCCAGCCATTGCTACATCCATCCATCGCTCCATCCATCCCTCCATCCATCCATCCATCCATCCATCCATCCATCCATCCATCGCTCCATCCCTCCATCGCTACATCCCTCCATCGCTACATCCATCCATCGCTCCATCCCTCCATTGCTCCATCCATCCATCCATTGCTCAATCCATCCATCCCTCCATCCATCCATCCATCCATCCATCCATCGCTCCATCGCTACATCCCTCCATCGCTACATCCATCCATCGCTCCATCCCTCCATCGCTCCATCCATCCATCCATCTCTCCATCCCTCCATCGCTCCATCTTGCCATCCCTCCATCCATCCCTCCATCCAGCCATCGCTCCATCCCTCCATCGCTCCATCCATCCCTCCCTCCATCTATCCATCCATCCATCCATCGCTCCATCCCTCCATCCCTCCATCGCTCCATCCAACCATCGCTCCATCCCTCCATCGCTACATCTGGCCATCGCTCCATCCATCCATCCATCCATCGCTCCATCCCTCCATCGCTACATCCCTCCATCGCTACATCCATCCATCGCTCCATCCCTCCATCGCTCCATCCATCCATCCCTCCATCCAGCCATCGCTCCATCCATCCATCGCTCCATCCCTCCATCGCTCCATCTGGCCATCGCTCCATCCATCCATTGCTCCATCCATCCATCCCTCCATCCATCCCTCCATCCAGCCATCACTCCATCCATCCATCCATCCATCCATCCATCCCTCCATCCAGCCATCGCTCCATCGCTCCATCCCTCCATCGCTCCATCCATCCATCCCTCCATCCATCCCTCCATCCAGCCATCTCTCCATCCCTCCATCGCTCCATCCATCCATCCATTGCTCCATCCATCCATCGCTCCATCCATCCCTCCATCCAGCCATCGCTCCATCCATCCATCAATCGCTCCATCCCTCCATCGCTCCATCCCTTCATCGCTCCATCCATCCTTCGCTCCATCCCCCCATCGCTCCATCCATCCATCCCTCCATCCCTCCATCCATCCATCCATCCATCCATCCATCCATCCATCGCTCCATCACTCCATCACTCCATCCCTCCATCCCTCATCCATTCATCGCTCCATCCCTCCATCACTCCATCCCTCCATCCCTCATCCATCCATCGCTCCATCCATCCATCCCTCATCCCTCCATCGCTCCATCCCTCCATTGTTCCATCGCTCCATCCATCCATCGCTCCATCCATCCGCCGCTCCATCACTCCATCGCTCCATCCATCCTTCCATCCATCCATCGCTCCATCCCTCCATCGCTCCATCCATCCATCCCTCCATCCAGACATTGCTCCATCCATCCATCGCTCCATCCATCCATCCATCCATCCATCCATCGCTCCATCCCTCCATCCATCCATCGCTCCATCACTACATCCATCCATCCCTCCATCCATCCTTCCCTCCATCGCTCCATCCCATCCATCCCTCCATCCATCGCTCCATCCCTCCTTCGCTCCATCCATCGCTCCATCCATACATCCATCCATCCATCCCTCCACCCAGCCATTGCTACATCCATCCATCGCTCCATCCATCCCTCCATCCATCCATCCATCCATCCATCCATCCATCTCTCCATCCCTCCATCGCTCCATCCCTCCATCGCTCCATCTTGCCATCGCTCCATTCATCCCTCCATCCATCCCTCCATCCAGCCATCGCTCCATCCATCCATCCATCGCTCCATCCCTCCATCGCTACATCCCTCCATCGCTACATCCATCCATCACTCCATCCCTCCATCGCTCCATCCATCCATCGCTCCATCCATCCATCGCTCCATCCCTCCATCGCTCCATCCATCCATCCATCCATCCATCGCTCCATCCCTCCATCGCTCCATCCATCGCTCCATCCAAACATCCATACATCCCTCCATCCATCCATCCCTCCATCCAGCCATCGCTCCATCCATCCATTGCTCCATCCATCCCTCCATCCATCCATCCATCCATCCATCCATCCATCCATCGTTCCATCCCTCCATCGCTACATCCCTCCATCGCTACATCCATCCATCGCTCCATCCCTCCATCGCTCCATCCATCCATCCATCCCTCAATCCATCCATCGCTCCATCGCTCCATCCGGCCATCGCTCCATCGCTCCATCCCTCCATCGCTCCATCCATCCATCCATCCATCCCTCCATCCAGCCATCGCTCCATCCAGCCATCGCTCCATCCATCCCTCCATCCATCCATCCATCCATCCATCCATCCATCCATCGCTCCATCCGTCCATCGTTACATCCCTCCATCGCTACATCCATCCATCGCTCCATCCCTCCATCGCTCCATCCATCCATCCATCCCTCCATCCAGCCATCGCTCCATCCCTCCATCGCTCCATCTTGCCATCGCTCCATCCATCCATCGCTCCATCCATCCATCCCTCCATCCATCCCTCCATCCAGCCATCGCTCCATCCATCCATCCATCCATCCATCCATCCATCGCTCCATCCCTCCATCGCCACATCCCTCCATCCCTCCATCGCTCCATCCCTCCATCGCTCCATCCATCCATCCTTTCCTCCATCCAGCCATCGCTCCATCCATCCATCTCTCCATCCCTCCATCGCTCCATCCATACATCGCTCCATCCATCCATCCCTCCATCCAGCCATCGCTCAATCCATTCATTCATCGCTCCATCCCTCCATCGCTCCATCCCTTCATCGCTCCATCCATCCATCGCTCCATCCTCCCATCACTCCATCCATCCCTCCATCCAGCCATCTCTCCATCCCTCCATCGCTCCATCCATCCATCCATTGCTCCATCCATCCATCGCTCCATCCATCCCTCCATCCAGCCATCGCTCCATCCATCCATCAATCGCTCCATCCCTCCATCGCTCCATCCCTTCATCGCTCCATCCATCCTTCGCTCCATCCCCCCATCGCTCCATCCATCCATCCCTCCATCCCTCCATCCATCCATCCATCCATCCATCCATCCATCGCTCCATCACTCCATCACTCCATCCCTCCATCCCTCATCCATTCATCGCTCCATCCCTCCATCACTCCATCCCTCCATCCCTCATCCATCCATCGCTCCATCCATCCATCCCTCATCCCTCCATCGCTCCATCCCTCCATTGTTCCATCGCTCCATCCATCCATCGCTCCATCCATCCGCCGCTCCATCACTCCATCGCTCCATCCATCCTTCCATCCATCCATCGCTCCATCCCTCCATCGCTCCATCCATCCATCCCTCCATCCAGACATTGCTCCATCCATCCATCGCTCCATCCATCCATCCATCCATCCATCCATCCATCGCTCCATCCCTCCATCCATCCATCGCTCCATCACTACATCCATCCATCCCTCCATCCATCCTTCCCTCCATCGCTCCATCCCATCCATCCCTCCATCCATCGCTCCATCCCTCCTTCGCTCCATCCATCGCTCCATCCATACATCCATCCATCCATCCCTCCACCCAGCCATTGCTACATCCATCCATCGCTCCATCCATCCCTCCATCCATCCATCCATCCATCCATCCATCTCTCCATCCCTCCATCGCTCCATCCCTCCATCGCTCCATCTTGCCATCGCTCCATTCATCCCTCCATCCATCCCTCCATCCAGCCATCGCTCCATCCATCCATCCATCGCTCCATCCCTCCATCGCTACATCCCTCCATCGCTACATCCATCCATCACTCCATCCCTCCATCGCTCCATCCATCCATCGCTCCATCCATCCATCGCTCCATCCCTCCATCGCTCCATCCATCCATCCATCCATCCATCGCTCCATCCCTCCATCGCTCCATCCATCGCTCCATCCAAACATCCATACATCCCTCCATCCATCCATCCCTCCATCCAGCCATCGCTCCATCCATCCATTGCTCCATCCATCCCTCCATCCATCCATCCATCCATCCATCCATCCATCCATCCATCGCTCCATCCCTCCATCGCTCCATCCATCCATCCATCCCTCAATCCATCCATCGCTCCATCGCTCCATCCGGCCATCGCTCCATCGCTCCATCCCTCCATCGCTCCATCCATCCATCCATCCATCCCTCCATCCAGCCATCGCTCCATCCAGCCATCGCTCCATCCATCCCTCCATCCATCCATCCATCCATCCATCCATCCATCCATCGCTCCATCCGTCCATCGTTACATCCCTCCATCGCTACATCCATCCATCGCTCCATCCCTCCATCGCTCCATCCATCCATCCATCCCTCCATCCAGCCATCGCTCCATCCCTCCATCGCTCCATCTTGCCATCGCTCCATCCATCCATCGCTCCATCCATCCATCCCTCCATCCATCCCTCCATCCAGCCATCGCTCCATCCATCCATCCATCCATCCATCCATCGCTCCATCCCTCCATCGCCACATCCCTCCATCCCTCCATCGCTCCATCCCTCCATCGCTCCATCCATCCATCCTTTCCTCCATCCAGCCATCGCTCCATCCATCCATCTCTCCATCCCTCCATCGCTCCATCCATACATCGCTCCATCCATCCATCCCTCCATCCAGCCATCGCTCAATCCATTCATTCATCGCTCCATCCCTCCATCGCTCCATCCCTTCATCGCTCCATCCATCCATCGCTCCATCCTCCCATCACTCCATCCATCCATCCATCCATCGCTCCATCCCTCCATCGCTACATCCCTCCATCGCTACATCCATCCATCGCTCCATCGCTCCATCCCTCCATCGCTCCATCCATCCATCCCTCCATCCATCGCTCCATCCCTCCTTCGCTCCATCCATCGCTCCATCCATACATCCATCCATCCATCCCTCCATCCAGCCATTGCTACATCCATCCATCGCTCCATCCATCCCTCCATCCATCCATCCATCCATCCATCCATCCATCCATCGCTCCATCCCTCCATCGCTACATCCCTCCATCGCTACATCCATCCATCGCTCCATCCCTCCATTGCTCCATCCATCCATCCATTGCTCAATCCATCCATCCCTCCATCCATCCATCCATCCATCCATCCATCGCTCCATCGCTACATCCCTCCATCGCTACATCCATCCATCGCTCCATCCCTCCATCGCTCCATCCATCCATCCATCTCTCCATCCCTCCATCGCTCCATCTGGCCATCCCTCCATCCATCCCTCCATCCAGCCATCGCTCCATCCCTCCATCGCTCCATCCATCCCTCCCTCCATCTATCCATCCATCCATCCATCGCTCCATCCCTCCATCCCTCCATCGCTCCATCCATCCATTGCTCCATCCCTCCATCGCTACATCTGGCCATCGCTCCATCCATCCATCCATCCATCGCTCCATCCCTCCATCGCTCCATCCCTCCATCGCTACATCCATCCATCGCTCCATCCCTCCATCGCTCCATCCATCCATCCCTCCATCCAGCCATCGCTCCATCCATCCATCGCTCCATCCCTCCATCGCTCCATCTGGCCATCGCTCCATCCATCCATTGCTCCATCCATCCATCCCTCCATCCATCCCTCCATCCAGCCATCACTCCATCCATCCATCCATCCATCCATCCCTCCATCCAGCCATCGCTCCATCGCTCCATCCCTCCATCGCTCCATCCATCCATCCCTCCATCCATCCCTCCATCCAGCCATCTCTCCATCCCTCCATCGCTCCATCCATCCATCCATTGCTCCATCCATCCATCGCTCCATCCATCCCTCCATCCAGCCATCGCTCCATCTATCCATCAATCGCTCCATCCCTCCATCGCTCCATCCCTTCATCGCTCCATCCATCCATCGCTCCATCCCCCCATCGCTCCATCCATCCATCCCTCCATCCCTCCATCCATCCATCCATCCATCCATCGCTCCATCACTCCATCGCTCCATCCCTCCATTGTTCCATCGCTCCATCCATCCATCGCTCCATCCATCCGCCGCTCCATCACTCCATCGCTCCATCCATCCTTCCATCCATCCATCGCTCCATCCCTCCATCGCTCCATCCATCCATCCCTCCATCCAGACATCGCTCCATCCATCCATCGCTCCATCCATCCATCCATCCATCCATCCATCCATCGCTCCATCCCTCCATCCAGCCATCGCTCCATCCATACATCCATACATCCCTCCATCCATCCTTCCCTCCATCCAGCCATCGCTCCATCCGGCCATCGCTCCATCGCTCCATCCCTCCATCGCTCCATCCATCCATCCATCCATCCATCCATCCCTCCATCCAGCCATCGCTCCATCCAGCCATCGCTCCATCCCTCCATCGCTCCATCCCTCCATTGCTCCATCCATCCATCGCTCCATCCATCCCTCCATCGCTCCATCCAGCCATCGCTCCATTCATCCATCCATCGCTCCATCCCTCCATCACTCCATCCATCCATCCCTCCCTCCATCCCTCCATCCATCCATCCATCCATCGCTCCATCCATCCATCTCT
>NC_139988.1:8305437-8313251 GCF_964263955.1 Coregonus lavaretus
TCCATCCCTCCATCCATCCATCCATCCATCCATCCATCGCTCCATCCGTCCATCGTTACATCCCTCCATCGCTACATCCATCCATCGCTCCATCCCTCCATCGCTCCATCCATCCATCCATCCATCCCTCCATCCAGCCATCGCTCCATCCCTCCATCGCTCCATATTGCCATCGCTCCATCCATCCATCGCTCCATCCATCCATCCCTCCATGAATCCCTCCATCCAGCCATCGCTCCATCCATCCATCCATCCATCCATCGCTCCATCCCTCCATCGCCACATCCCTCCATCCCTCCATCGCTCCATCCCTCCATCGCTCCATCCATCCATCCTTTCCTCCATCCAGCCATCGCTCCATCCATCCATCTCTCCATCCCTCCATCGCTCCATCCATACATCGCTCCATCCATCCATCCCTCCATCCAGCCATCGCTCAATCCATTCATTCATCGCTCCATCCCTCCATCGCTCCATCCCTTCATCGCTCCATCCATCCATCGCTCCATCCTCCCATCACTCCATCCATCCATCCATCCATCGCTCCATCCCTCCATCGCTACATCCCTCCATCGCTACATCCATCCATCGCTCCATCGCTCCATCCCTCCATCGCTCCATCCATCCATCCCTCCATCCATCGCTCCATCCATACATCCATCCATCCATCGCTCCATCCATACATCCATCCATCCATCCCTCCATCCAGCCATTGCTACATCCATCCATCGCTCCATCCATCCCTCCATCCATCCATCCATCCATCCATCCATACATCGCTCCATCCCTCCATCGCTACATCCCTCCATCGCTACATCCATCCATCGCTCCATCCCTCCATTGCTCCATCCATCCATCCATTGCTCAATCCATCCATCCCTCCATCCATCCATCCATCCATCCATCCATCGCTCCATCGCTACATCCCTCCATCGCTACATCCATCCATCGCTCCATCCCTCCATCGCTCCATCCATCCATCCATCTCTCCATCCCTCCATCGCTCCATCTGGCCATCCCTCCATCCATCCCTCCATCCAGCCATCGCTCCATCCCTCCATCGCTCCATCCATCCCTCCCTCCATCTATCCATCCATCCATCCATCGCTCCATCCCTCCATCCCTCCATCGCTCCATCCATCCATCGCTCCATCCCTCCATCGCTACATCTGGCCATCGCTCCATCCATCCATCGCTCCATCCCTCCATCGCTCCATCCCTCCATCGCTACATCCATCCATCGCTCCATCCCTCCATCGCTACATCCATCCATCCCTCCATCCAGCCATCGCTCCATCCATCCATCGCTCCATCCCTCCATCGCTCCATCTGGCCATCGCTCCATCCATCCATTGCTCCATCCATCCATCCCTCCATCCATCCCTCCATCCAGCCATCACTCCATCCATCCATCCATCCATCCATCCCTCCATCCAGCCATCGCTCCATCGCTCCATCCCTCCATCGCTCCATCCATCCATCCCTCCATCCATCCCTCCATCCAGCCATCTCTCCATCCCTCCATCACTCCATCCATCCATCCATTGCTCCATCCATCCATCGCTCCATCCATCCCTCCATCCAGCCATCGCTCCATCCATCCATCAATCGCTCCATCCCTCCATCGCTCCATCCCTTCATCGCTCCATCCATCCATCGCTCCATCCCCCCATCGCTCCATCCATCCATCCCTCCATCCCTCCATCCATCCATCCATCCATCGCTCCATCACTCCATCACTCCATCCCTCCATCCCTCATCCATCCATCGCTCCATCCCTCCATCACTCCATCCCTCCATCCCTCATCCATCCATCGCTCCATCCATCCATCCCTCATCCCTCCATCGCTCCATCCCTCCATTGTTCCATCGCTCCATCCATCCATCGCTCCATCCATCCGCCGCTCCATCACTCCATCGCTCCATCCATCCTTCCATCCATCCATCGCTCCATCCCTCCATCGCTCCATCCATCCATCCCTCCATCCAGACATCGCTCCATCCATCCATCGCTCCATCCATCCATCCATCCATCGCTCCATCCCTCCATCGCTCCATCCCTGCATCACTCCATCCATCCATCGCTCCATCCATCGCTCCATCCCTCCATCGCTCCATCCCTCCATCCCTTCCAAACCCCTTTCATTCTCTCTCTCTCTCTCTCTCTCTCTCTCTCTCTCTCTCTCTCTCTCTCTCTCTCTCTCTCTCTCTCTCTCTCTCTCTCTCTCTCTCTCTCTCCTTGTCTTCCCCCTTCCTAACCCCTTTCATTCTTACACAATCTGACATGACACACTACAAAGTCATCCATGTATTGCTCCATCCCTCCATCACTCCATCCATCCATCCCTCCATCCATCCATCAATCCATCCATCGCTCCATCGCTACATCCCTCCATCGCTACATCCATCCATCGCTCCATCCCTCCATCGCTCCATCCCTCCATCGCTATATCCCTCCATCGCTCCATCCATCCATCGCTCCATCCCTCCATCGCTCCATCCATCCATCCTTCCATCGCTCCATCCCTCCATCGCACCATCCCTCCATCCCTCCATCGCTCCTTCCCTCCATCGCTCCATCCCTCCATCCATCCATCCCTCCATCCATCTCTCCATCGCTCCATCCCTCCATCCATCACTCCATCCATCCCTCCATCAATCCATCGCTCCATCCATCCATCCATCCTTCCATCCATCCGTCTCTCCATCCCTCCATCGCTCCATCCCTCCATTACTTCATCCATCCATCCATCCATCCATCCATTCTTCCATCCATCCATCCATCGCTCCATCCCTCCATCGCTCCATTCCTCCATCACTCCATCCATCCATCGCTCCATCCATCCATCCATCGCTCCTTCCCTCCATCGCTCCATCCCGCCATCGCTCCATCCATCCATCCATCCATCCATCGCTCCATCCATCCATCCATCCATCGCTCCATTCCTTCATCGCTCCATCCCTTCATCGCTCCATCCTCTCTCTCTCTCTCTCTCTCTCTCTCTCTCTCTCTCTCTCTCTCTCTCTCTCTCCTTGTCTTCCCCCTTCCTAACCCCTTTCATTCTTACACAATCTGACATGACACACTACAAAGTCATTGTGAAGCCAAATAACATCCCTCTATCACTCCATCGCTCCATCCATGTATTGCTCCATCCCTCCATCACTCCATCGCTCCATCCATGTATTGCTCCATCCCTCCATCACTCCATCCATCCATCCCTCCATCCATCCATCAATCCATCCATCGCTCCATTGCTACATCCCTCCATCGCTACATCCATCCATCGCTCCATCCCTCCATCGCTCCATCCCTCCATCGCTATATCCCTCCATCGCTCCATCCATCCATCGCTCCATCCCTCCATCGCTCCATCCATCCATCCTTCCATCGCTCCATCCCTCCATCGCACCATCCCTCCATCCCTCCATCGCTCCTTCCCTCCATCGCTCCATCCCTCCATCCATCCATCCATCACTCCATCCATCCCTCCATCACTCCATCCATCCCTCCATCAATCCATCGCTCCATCCATCCATCCATCCTTCCATCCATCCGTCTCTCCATCCCTCCATCGCTCCATCCCTCCATTACTTCATCCATCCATCCATCCATCCATCCATCCATCCATTCTTCCATCCATCCATCCATCGCTCCATCCCTCCATCGCTCCATCCCTCCATCACTCCATCCATCCATCGCTCCATCCATCCATCCATCCATCGCTCCTTCCCTCCATCGCTCCATCCCGCCATCGCTCCATCCATCCATCCATCCATCCATCGCTCCATCCATCCATCCATCCATCGCTCCATTCCTCCATCGCTCCATCCCTTCATCGCTCCATCCCTCTCTCTCTCTCTCTCTCTCTCTCTCTCTCTCTCTCTCTCTCTCTCTCTCTCTCTCTCTCTCTCTCTCTCTCTCTCTCTCTCTCCTTGTCTTCCCCCTTCCTAACCCCTTTCATTCTTACACAATCTGACATGACACACTACAAAGTCATTGTGAAGCCAAATAACATCCCTCTATCACTCCATCGCTCCATCCATGTATTGCTCCATCCCTCCATCACTCCATCGCTCCATCCATGTATTTCTCCATCCCTCCATCACTCCATCCATCCATCCCTCCATCCATCCATCAATCCATCCATCGCTCCATTGCTACATCCCTCCATCGCTACATCCATCCATCGCTCCATCCCTCCATCGCTCCATCCCTCCATCGCTATATCCCTCCATCGCTCCATCCATCCATCGCTCCATCCCTCCATCGCTCCATCCATCCATCCTTCCATCGCTCCATCCCTCCATCGCACCATCCCTCCATCCCTCCATCGCTCCTTCCCTCCATCGCTCCATCCCTCCATCCATCCATCCCTCCATCCATCTCTCCATCGCTCCATCCCTCCATCCATCACTCCATCCATCCCTCCATCAATCCATCGCTCCATCCATCCATCCTTCCATCCATCCGTCTCTCCATCCCTCCATCGCTCCATCCCTCCATTACTTCATCCATCCATCCATCCATCCATCCATCCATCCTTCCATCCATCCATCGCTCCATCCCTCCATCACTCCATCCATCCATCGCTCCATCCATCCATCCATCGCTCCTTCCCTCCATCGCTCCATCCCGCCATCGCTCCATCCATCCATCCATCCATCCATCGCTCCATCCATCCATCCATCGCTCCATTCATCCATCGCTCCATCCCTTCATCGCTCCATCCCTCCATCGCTCCATCGCTCCATCCATCCATCGCTCCATCCCTCCATCGCTCCATCACTCATCCATCCATCGCTCCATCCCTCCATCGCGCCATCAAAAGACTTACAACCTTTTGGGAGACGCACAGGGACACTGAAATAGTTTGTTAAATAATTCACGTAACAGCTTGGTCCTTCGAGCCGGATTCCAATACCCTGCTTCTGTCATTCCAGGTAACTCTGAAAACCGTCGACAGGCGAATGATACATTCGTAAATAGAAAGTCCTGCCCTTTGACATTAAGGGTTAAAACAGGCCAGAGGACACCTGATTAATGACAGAGACGGTGACGGAATCCAAACCTACATTGAATCTCGGCTGCAAGGATAAGGTCAGTAGTCTTTATTCATTACTTGGTGAAATTGATTTGAGAACTTTCTAAAATATTGAAAAGTAGCAAATTGATCAATGCATAGCCATTTTAAGTGAAATGTTGGTGGGTCCGTAACGATTCACGGTAATAGGCCATTACCAAAAGAAACTACCCGGTGTTGAAATAGAAGGAACTATTAAAAGTACACCTATGGGATGTAACCTGTAAGAGATTATAGAACAAATAATCCGGGTTAAACAAATACAAAAAGTACACCAGAAGGAATTAAAATAGCATGTGTGAGAAATAGAATATTAGTAAAGTAAAAAGTCACAAACAACTGTAGATTTTGCTGTAACTCTATCCGTTCTGGAGCCTTATAAACTCCAGGTTACTGATGGTGTTAACCAATAATCATGTAAGGTTGTATACGTTTGAGACATAATGTTTGCTCAAAAGTCACATCTATGAATAGTTCCAGGTGGTTGTATAGAGAAGAGGGAGAACCCATTCCTGTTGAATGAGACTCAGGAATTATCAAGATTACATTGTGGGGATAAATTCCTCCGTAAAGTATGAGATAATTCTGGGGGACTAGTCAAGATTACATATACAGGAAGGGGTGATTCCAGGTGTTGTGGTGTGAAGCTGTTTTGAATTACTTGTTAAATTGACTTGTTATATAGAAGAGGTGGTTAAGTGATTTTTAACAGTACCAACCATGGGGGGCAAATCCTCACAAGAGGTCCCAGAATTTACTGGGGGACGAGAAATACTTGATGTAATTAAAATGGAATCCAGGGATAGAAGAAATATCCATTATGTAACCAGGTGGAGGGAGAGGTATGGTTTTGAGGGACGTCTAGACGCAGATAAACTCGAATCCATGCTTAAACAGATACATAAGGTGTGTAAAGGAGAAAGAAGCAGTGAGAGAGTAGGAGGGGGCCAGTACCCACTGATAGCCTTACCTAATCTATTGGCGGGGAATGAAAGGGGCCCCAGCAACCTTAGATGTATACAATAATAATAATAATAATAATAATAATATGCCATTTAGCAGACAGGCCATGAACACAGAGGACGTGGCCAGAGCGGTAGAAGGAATGACCCACCCCAAAACAGGAATTGTAAGGTTTTGGCTGCCGTTAGAGGGCCGTGGGTTTCAGGGGATGCCCAGAGGACACTTTTGCCATGGGCCGATCACGGAGAGTATGTTGGGAAAATAACTGATTTGTGTAATAGCCTCAGAGAGACATGCAATCCATCATGAGCAGAATAACAGAAAGGACTATAGCCTTGAAATGGTTTCACTATGACAACACCCACGCAGCAGTGGAGGTGGAACTAGGGCCCCAAAGTTCAAGATGCAGCCCACATGTGTCACTAACAAAGGAGCCAGCAGAGGACTGGAAAGACATGGGCCAGTGGGTATCCAAGGGTAAGAGGATCACTGATTGGGTCAATATTGTGAGTGGCGATCAACACAGCCCATCCACAGATAGTACATTTAGATGAGAATAGCAGATGCTGAGGAGAGGAATACCTGTTGACAGAACAACAGGAGTCAGACTTAAAAGAAGTTCCAGAGCATTTGTGGTCCCGGGGTCCAGCAGACATAGGATTAATAAAAGGGGTAATTCCAGTACAGGTGATACCCAAATCTAATCATAGGCCATATCAGAGGCAATACCCTATGAAACCAGAAGCAATAAAAGGTTTGCAGTTTACCAAGAGCAGATTGGGAGGGACCTTGAGGGAGGGCCAATTCTCTGGGAGATAGTGAGGCCAGAAACAAAGGTGCAGTGTCCTGGAAATCACAGTCTGTTTTGTTTTTTTCAGTTCTGCTGGGAGTACATTTGATGATGGGGTTTTGTGTTGAATTAGAGGCTAGAGACTTCATAAAATAATAATTTGAATAATAATTATATATTAACTTGCTCACCCAAACGTAGACATACGTCATGGGTGAGACATAATTAATATAATATTGTACAAAGCCAGTTTAGGGTTTCCATTAAGGAACGTCAATCACTACATTGGATATTACTACTATGGAGATAAATTCAATATATGCTGGTCAACTACGGCATGTGTTTGGTGTTATTTGTAGCCTACTTAGAAAGGACAGTTACCTATATCTCCTGTATTCTAAACAATGACAGATTGGGGGTTTCATAAGAGGTGGCTATAATTTTTGTTGATAACAGAGGTAATTAGATTTGAGAAAGGTTGAATTGCATTGTTTAAGCAAGAATGGCATTAAATTCATGCTTTCTAGTTATGTGTATGCAAATATGTTATTCATTTTTGGTCAGGAATATAGGAGCAATAATGAAGCAAGGGACAGTCTCAAAAATAAATAAGGGATGGCAATTGGATGATAAATTACCAATATTACCTAAGTGCTTGTTTAGGTAGGTGGTAATATTGACACATGGGCAGTGACATTTGTCAAAAGGAGGGATGGATGGTAGAGCAGATTAGACAACACTTTGTTGCATATGGGATTACTAATTATAAAAAATTATAAAAAAATAAAACAAAATAAAAACTTTTGCTCAAGATGTGTTATCTGTGCTCAAAATAATCACCAGGGCAGACAAAGGGCACCTCAGAGTTATCATGGAGAGAAGGGAAGAAATTTAGAGTAACCCCAGATAAAGATGGGTCATCCCCCTTTGAGAAAGTGTTTGGAAGACCTTACAGAATGCCACAGTTGGCAGGACCA
>NC_139988.1:8313451-8358451 GCF_964263955.1 Coregonus lavaretus
GACAGGCAGACATTGAACTAGAGAGCACCCTAGCAGAACACGTGAGAAGGTAGTTTATTAACCACACCTGTATGTCAGAGGTTTTGTGCCCCACAGGTGAACTAAAGGAGAAGGTGACCCACTCTATACACAAGTTTTTGAGCCGTTTCCGCTCTACTTCCTGAACTCCTCCCGTCGATGCAATCCACTTCCGTTCTGCCGGGCTGGGTTTGTTTTGCTAGCTAGCTCCGTTGTGCCGACAAAGCACTGATATCGCAGTGACAAAGAGGATATAAAAATTACAATTACAACATGAAGAAAAGTGGTTCGGGAACGACGTGTGCGGTAGTTGGTTGCAAAAACTTGAGAAAGCACCTGAACGAGTGGTTAGATAGAGAGTGCTACGACCACAAACCAGCTACGAAGAGGCAATGTCCATGCGCTCCATTGTTTACATTTTTTCGCAAGCCTGATACCGACTCGGAATCAAGGACCTGGCTGAAGGCATTGAATCTAAAGAAACCACCCCTCAACGTTTTTGTTTGTTCCTATCACTTTGTTGACCAAAAACCTACCAAGGATAATCCTTTCCCAGAGTTGTGGTTGGGATACATTCGCCCTCCCCAGCCAAAGAGGCGTCAACTCACCCAGCGGACCACTGCCTCCCCCCAGATAAAGAAACGCAGACTTGAATCTGAGGGTAAGTTCAGCAACTTTAGCTATGAAGCTGACAATACTGTTAATTATGAAGAAGTTGTCATACATTAACATTGCTACCGGTATTTTGCTAAGGCAGTTGATTGTTTTGGAGATGGGACAAACAATGCCCACGATAGCTACATCATTAATTGTGTGTGTGTGTGTGTGTGTGTGTGTGTGCCTGCCTGCGTGTGCCTTAGTCTACATCATAAATGCTGCTATAGCATAACAGTGCTCATCATGGTTTAGGAGATGGAGGTGTGGACATGGTGTTGGCTCGGTGATGGAGGAGGTATTAGCATTAAAGCAGAGCTGCAGGAGGCTATTCCCAGGGCAATTGAAAAGTGCTGCCATTGGTGAGGCAAGTGCGTTCTTCCTCCACTCTTCATGAGTCCTAAAGAGTGTCACCTCCTGTGCCGGTTCTGGAGTGGTAGAGGATGGCGGTGAAGTTGGTGGCGGCTGGTAGAGATCCTTCCTGTTGTGTCGTTTGAAGCGGACATACTTCATCTTCCTCTGACCAGCATTTCTTTTAGACCCAGCATTCCACTGGTTTTGTCCGTCTGTGCAGGCACGCCCGGTTTTCCCCTGTCTCACAGCATTTTCTACCTAGAGAGATATAGTAAAAACAGTGCATAGATATTATAATGGGTTCACTGCACACATGTCATATGATGTAACACGAATATGAAGAAAATGCGTTATTATCATAATTCAATTCAATTATGAGCGCGCTTATCTAAACGGCACCTAAAAGCTGTCTCAAAGAACCAGCAAAAGTAATGATTATGAATATGTAAAATATTGCAATGAGACATTTTAATTGTTTATTCATAAACAAGTGTTCGGTTCATGCATAAGCTCCAGTTCAGGCCGGAGCCTTATGTTGTCATTATCTATTGTCTGTCTGCTATATTTATTTTTTATTTATTAAATCCAGGAATTTGGTTAATGAAACATTTATTAAAATTAAGATACAATTAATACAAAACGAAATTCGCTTTAAAGGCTTTGTTCTTTCTGTTTTGAGGTGTCTGTGAAAGTTTGAAAGTATTTAGTGCCGCTTTCAGAGCGCTCACGTCCGTAATGGAGAACTGTCGTAGGCCTAACATTGTTTTTTCCTCATAAATGCAAACACGAAAATTAAAACACAAAATAGTTTTTTTTTAAATAACAAATTGATGGATTTATAGCTTTTTGAAAAGAAGACATAGGCCTAGGCTACAATGGTCAAATAATTACCTTCCACAGGATCGCAGCTGAGTGGGAACAAGATCTCCCTGGTCCAGCAACACACGTACATCCCGCAGTTTTGACTTATCCAGCTTCAGTTACCAGCACCCAAGCATTATGCCATGCATTGTTCAAACACTGGCTAGGCTCTACATTTGCTTTCAGATAAACAAAACGATCATGTTTGTATGACATGACACAACCGACTTTGTTGCTGTGCAGATATTGATATGCCTCGGAGGCTTTCAGATTGTCCATTGCTTTTCCATCTATTGCCATGGATTGCACGAAGTAGGAGCAAATCTTGCTGTACGTTATGTTGGGCCACGTCGTCATGTTATCCTCCCAGTTCTGCACTGAATTCGGGTGGAGGAGAGTAGCGCCATCTCCAGTCAAAGTAGTAGAACCGTGTTCCCAAGCTAGCGTCGACATCGCTGTGTTTACACCGGCAGACGTTGTGCAAACAACTTCCGGCGGAAATGAAATGCATTTGTGTAGAGTTATGGCGCCACCCGGGATACAGCGCGTAAACTTGTGTATACAACCTGGAGACTGGGTGTGGATCCAATCCTTGAAGAAGAAAGACTGGAAGCAGCCCCGTTGGGAAGGTCCATATCAGGTCCTGTTGGTGACGGCCTTCGCTGTAAGAATTGCGGAAAGATCCACCTGGGTGCATGTCACACATTGTAAAAAGGTAAACCCAGTTACACCTGACGAACAAACACAGAGTTAGGAGAAAGAACCGATCACCACTAGGGCTCAGGGGTTGGCTCCTTAACGAAGATTCCCTTACCCTGTCTGATCATCCCTGTGTGAGTTCGATAGAAGGTAAAGCAATGGGTTGGCCTCTGGCGTCTGACATGTTCTCAGGGCGAGGGTGGGGTTTCACAGGTCTCCTGACGGTAGGTAGCTGTCTGATTGTGGGGGCCATATTCCTAACACACTCAAACCCTCCTGATCCGCCAGAAGTAGTAGTTAACCTAACACAAGTTGATAAAATAATACCTGAGCACAGTCTACGAAGGCATAGGAGACAGCTAGACATAGGGAAAGGGGAAGTACTAGGGACTGTAGGGAAGGACATCACCTTTTGAGGTCTTTGCGGACCAGTTGGGGAGTTGGGGACTACTGGCTGGTAGTATTGTAAAGGATGGGAGATATATATGTATGTCACCATGTACATCCTGGGACCATGTAGTTGCTCATACCGAGCGGGTGGGGATATGTCAATCTCCATACACAGTTTAAGGACAGGTGTAGTATTGTGAAAGTAGGGAATTACCAGAAATGGCAGTGCGACCCATATAAGGGTAGGTACTGTCTGAAAGTCCGAATTACGCTAAAACAGTTTACAGACCTGACAAGTGAGATATCCTCTTCAACTGGGGCACCCTATAGAGTAAACCTCTCTGAGGGAGGTAGTGAAACCGGGGCTGTGGTGAAGATAGTGCAAACTATAGACCTGAAGGAAGTAGTACAGGTGGAGACGGGGTATAGGGATCCTAACCTGTGGTTGGAATGGATTCAGTATACGGCAAGAACTATGCCTAAAGAGGACTGTTATGCCTGTGGGATAGCCAAACCAAGGTTAACAACTACTCCGTTCCCCTTGACGGGCTTTAACTCTACGTCAGGTTTATCTTGCATGATTAAATTGTTCAGGCCACCTGGGAATGTGGTGAAGGAGTCTTGTAGTAACTTGCACTATCTGTATCCCCCGATAACAAAGTCACCCCGACCTAGGTTGCCTCCGTTTGAAGTCTCAGGGGATTCTTATTATTGTTTCTCTAGGACTGATAAGAAAGGATACAGGGTAGGGCATCTTAGCTCCTGCTCCCACACAGAGAATGTCACAATTAAATAGACCATAACTAATCTCTCCTCTTTGTTGCAGCCAGAGGATTTTAGGAACCAAAACCAGGCCCGTGCTGACATCTTGTGGTTGTGTGGTGATGACAGACTGTGGCCTCACCTACATACTAATTGGACAGGAACCTGTGCGCTAGCTCAGCTGGTAATTTTTTTACATTTACATTTTAGTCATTTAGCAGACGCTCTTATCCAGAGGGACTTAAAGTTAGTGCATACATTATTATTTTTAATACTGGTCCCCCATGGGAATCGAACCCACAACCCTGGCGTTGCAAACACCATGCTCTACCAACTGAGCTACATCCCTGCCGGCCATTCCCTCCCCTGCCCTGGATGCCCTTCACTCTCATCAAACAATCAAACGTGTCAGAGACTGGTGAGTTGTCACGTAGAAAGCGGGACCTCCTCCCGGGATCCTTTGATGAAAGGATATATATTGATGGGATAGGAGTACCTCGAGGGGTTCCAGAAGAATTCAAAGCTAGGAATCAGATCACAGCTGGGTTTGAATCAAGTCTTTTCTGGTAGTCAACAATGAATAAAAACGTAGATTGGATAAATTATATTTACTATAACCAGCAAAGATTTATAAACCACACTCGTGATGCAATAAAGGGATTGGCTGAGCAGACAGCGGCAACTAGGTTAATGGCATGGCAGAATAGAATAGCTTTAGATATGCTTTTGGCTGAGCGGGGCGGAGTTTGTGTTCTGTTTGGATCTATGTGCTGTACTTTCATCCCCAACAATACAGCACTGGACGGGTCCGTGACCAAAGTGCTTCAGGGACTCACCACGCTGGCGAACGAACTGGCTGAGAACTCTGGTATTGATAGCTCCCTAAACGGTTGGTTTGATAACATATTTGGTAAATGGAAAACTATTGTTGTAACTATTCTGGGTGCAGTTATAGCTTCTATGGGTATACTTGTTCTTTGTGGATGTTGTCTTATTCCCTGTGTCCGAGGGTTGGTGAGCAAGGCGATGGAGAAGGCAGTTTCCCAACAGATGGTGAGATACGGCCCAATCCCGGACTCTGACCTAAGGAATGAAGGATATGACCTACCAGGCTTGGTGGAGGACGACGACGATTCAGATAGTTTGAGACTGGATGTTTTCCTAGAACTATAAATCTCTAGTTTAAAAGTTATTGTAATGATCTTTTGTGTATTAAAGTCTCGTTTTAAGTATGATGTACTAGTTACCATTGCTAAAAAGTAACGTTACGCTTTTAATCATGGGGTAACCCTGATGAACCTCTAATGTTTTTATATGCAAACCAACTTATATACTTCAATGAGTGTGATTCATTTCTATAACAACATATATTTTGTATGTGTGTAATATTTAGTCAAAGGGTGGAATTGATAGATTAATTATTAATGACTAATTATTACACCCTGAAACTGTGTGAAATATGTTAGAATGTGTGAGTGAAGTAAAGATTATGACATTGTGTTACTATTTAGCAATGTGAGTAAGAGTTAGGCCAGACAACAAAAGACAAGGAGAAAGGCTACAGGCAACTGAGAAACCAAGATAACTGAGGAATTTAGGGAGTAGAGAAACTGTTAGGCTTGTGTGTGTGTGTGTGTGTGTGTGTGTGTGTGTGTGTGTGTGTGTGTGTGTGTGTGTGTGTGTGTGTGTGTATGCATGTGTGTGTGTGTGTATATGTGTGTGTGTGTGAACTGATGGTCAGGAGAGCGGTTTTAGAGTGGAAAACTACAGCCCGCCTATAGAGGGGAGGGATTTTTTTGTATGACGTATGAGTATAAAAGATGGACTCTGAAATTGTGATGGCAGAATTCTCAATGAATAAATCTCTGACTATGCAGATCGAGACTCTGTCCGTTATTTAAATCCCAAAAGACTTACAACCTTTTGGGAGACGCACAGAGACACTGAAATAGTTTGTTAAATAATTCACGTAACAATGGTCCTCTGTAACTCAGTTAGTAGAACATGGTCCTCTGTAACTCAGTTAGTAGAGCATGGTCTTCTGTAACTCAGTTAGTAGAACATGGTCCTCTGTAACTCAGTTAGTAGAGCATGGTCCTCTGTAACTCAGTTAGTAGAGCATGGTCCTCTGTAACTAGGTTAGTAGAACATGGTCCTCTGTAACTCAGTTAGTAGAGCATGGTCCTCTGTAACTCAGTTAGTAGAGCATGGTCCTCTGTAACTCAGTAGAGCATGGTCCTCTGTAACTCAGTTAGTAGAGTATGGTCCTCTGTAACTCAGATAGTAGAGCATGGTCCTCTGTAACTCAGTTAGTAGAGCATGGTCCTCTGTAACTCAGTTAGTAGAGCATGGTCCTCTGTAACTCAGTTAGTAGAGCATGGTCCTCTGTAACTCAGTTAGTAGAGCATGGTCCTCTGTAACTCAGTTAGTAGAGCATGGTCCTCTGTAACTCAGTTAGTAGAGCATGGTCCTCTGTAACTAGGTTAGTAGAACATGGTCCTCTGTAACTCAGTTAGTAGAGCATGGTCCTCTGTAACTCCGTTAGTAGAGCATGGTCTTCTGTAACTCAGTTAGTAGAGCATGGTCCTCTCTAACTCAGTTGGTAGAGCATGGTCCTCTGTAACTCAGTTAGTAGAGCATGGTCCTCTGTAACTCAGTTAGTAGAGCATGGTCCTCTGTAACTAGGTTAGTAGAACATGGTCCTCTGTAACTCAGTTAGTAGAGCATGGTCCTCTGTAACTCAGTTAGTAGAGCATGGTCCTCTGTAACTCAGTTAGTAGAGCATGGTCCTCTGTAACTCAGTTAGTAGAGCATGGTCCTCTGTAACTCAGTTAGTAGAGCATGGTCCTCTGTAACTCAGTTAGTAGAGCATTGTCCTCTGTAACTCAGTAGAGCATGGTCCTCTGTAACTCAGTTAGTAGAGTATGGTCCCCTGTAACTCAGAGAGTAGAGCATGGTCCTCTGTAACTCCGTTAGTAGAGCATGGTCCTCTGTAACTCAGTTAGTAGAACATGGTCCTCTGTAACTCAGTTAGTAGAGCATGGTCCTCTGTAACTCAGTTAGTAGAGCATGGTCCTCTGTAACTCAGTTAGTAGAGCATGGTCCTCTGTAACTAGGTTAGTAGAACATGGTCCTCTGTAACTCAGTTAGTAGAGCATGGTCCTCTGTAACTCAGTTAGTAGAGCATGGTCCTCTATAACTCAGTAGAGCATGGTCCTCTGTAACTCAGTTAGTAGAGTATGGTCCTCTGTAACTCAGATAGTAGAGCATGGTCCTCTGTAACTCAGTTAGTAGAGCATGGTCCTCTGTAACTCAGTTAGTAGAGCATGGTCCTCTGTAACTCAGTTAGTAGAGCATGGTCCTCTGTAACTCAGTTAGTAGAGCATGGTCCTCTGTAACTCAGTTAGTAGAGCATGGTCCTCTGTAACTCAGTTAGTAGAGCATGGTCCTCTGTAACTAGGTTAGTAGAACATGGTCCTCTGTAACTCAGTTAGTAGAGCATGGTCCTCTGTAACTCCGTTAGTAGAGCATGGTCCTCTGTAACTCAGTTAGTAGAGCATGGTCCTCTGTAACTCAGTTAGTAGAGCATGGTCCTCTGTAACTCAGTTGGTAGAGCATGGTCCTCTGTAACTCAGTTAGTAGAGCATTGTCCTCTGTAACTCAGTTAGTAGAGCATGGTCCTCTGTAACTCAGTAGAGCATGGTCCTCTGTAACTCAGTTAGTAGAGCATGGTCCTCTGTAACTCAGTAGAGCATGGTCCTCTGTAACTCAGTAGAGCATGGGCCTCTGTAACTCAGTTAGTAGAGCATGGTCATCTGTAACTCAGTTAGTAGAGCATGGGCCTCTGTAACTCAGTTAGTAGAGCATGGTTCTCTGTAACTCAGTAGAGCATGGTCCTCTGTAATTCAGTTAGTAGAGCATGGTCCTCTGTAACTCAGTTAGTAGAGCATGGTCCTCTGTAACTCAGTTAGTAGAGCATGGTCCTCTGTAACTCAGTTAGTAGAGCATGGTCCTCTGTAACTCAGTTAGTAGAACATAGCTCAGTTGATAGAGTATGGTGCTTGCAACGCCAGGATAGTGGGTTTGATTTCCGGGGCCACCTGTACGTAAAATATATGCACGCATGACTAAGTTGTTTTGGATAAAAGCGTCTGCTAAATGGCATATATTATTATTATTATTATCTGATCTGATAAACGGTGGTTGTATTGGAGGAGGCGGTGGGTGGGCAGCTGGAGCTTCTGGTGAGAAACCAGGAGAACAGGATGGAGATTTGAGTGGCCTGGGAGAGGCTTGTGTGGGCACATCACTGACTTGAAACTCTAGGATACGTCAAAAAATAACACTGTAGTCAATGACGCTATGCTACTTCTCAAAACTTCCATCTAAAAGGCTGTTGAGTGAACCTCTTCTTCAAGCTTCTCAAGGCTGGAATGCTCTTATGTATGTGTTTTTAAATTGTCTAATAAATAAATTCAATCAATCAAGTCTGATTTCTAAATTCTCTAACAAATTGGAGAGTTATTTAAGCTATCATCTAATCTAAAAGGAACTTAGAATAAATAAGAGGCAGACCAGTCTTTAAATATTTCAGATCATATATTTTCTGCTCAAGCTCTGGCTTAACTAGGCTTTGTGTTTAACCTTCAACAGCAGGAGTTGATTTCCCAAGACCACTAGAGCGCTGTTGATTTTGGTAGGTTTCTTACTACTTCAGAAAACAGCATGTTCTCAAAACATCACAGCCCCACTAAATAGTTCAATTCATCCAAACTGATAGCCAGTCCAGAGAGACTCAAACCTGCAAGCTGTTCAAGTGTGATGCCATACAACCTTGCATGGCCATACTGTACTGTATAAAGACTCACTATAGGCTACATTAATATATCTAAGTTAGTGTATTCCACTGTGGAGCTCTACCTATCATCAGTTTTCAGATCAGGCCTCTTCATTTCAGGCTGGGGAATAAATGACACTGCTTTACACACAGTGCCAGTTATCAGAGCAAATCTCCTGACGGCAGCATTTTGTGAAAACTCGAAAGAACCATAGTCATTTATTAGGCTTGCAGCTCATCACATATCCACTGACTGTATACCACCCAGCACAATCCACCCAAGACTCTCTCCCCCACACCCAACTGTCTGTCACAGTAGAGTATCTCACCGCTTTACTGCAGAGCACAATCACACAGGATTACTGACACACATTAAACAGTACAGCTAAACTGTTTGGCAGAATGTCAGTTTGATCAAAAATTCTAATTGAGAGAGCTACTGTAGTGAAATATCTTGCACTGTTGGCAGCGCAAATGATGTTAACTTAATGTGATGCCAACCTGGTTTCCAAGGTTCCGTAGCCTATATAACACAATACACATCTTTAATGCACAATACTTTGTCAGCTGACAATTACAGTCCCTTTAAAACTACTGAAGCCATCAAGTACAGTACAATCTAGCCTAACATTTGGCTCGGAGCTGTGTGTACAAGACAAGACAGTGTACAGTGGTGTGAGTAACATTCACATTATGCAAACATCACCATGTTAGTCCTCAAAGCTAACTGGCTTGGGTGGAGATATGCACGCCTCGGGCATCTTGAGCACTGGCTGGATTTACTGACCCCTTTCTTGTGTTCTTGGTACTGTATGTTCGAAGATCCGGGCCTGCACTTCTCTTGAACTTCCCTTTTCTCTTGGAAAACCAAACTGGACAAACTAGATTTCCAATGTCTTGTATCTGATAGGCTAAATGGTTGTCTTACTGAAGTTGCTTTTGACCCCAGTTGTATTAATGAACCAGACTGGCTGAGTGGACAATGAGTTGACGAGGTGACTGAAATGAACCAGACTGGCTGAGTGGACAATAAGTTGACGAGGTGACTGAAATAAACCAGACTGGCTGAGTGGACAATGAGTTGACGAGGTGACTGAAATGAACCAGACTGGCTGAGTGGACAATGAGTGGACGAGGTGACTGAAATGAACCAGACTGGCTGAGTGGACAATGAGTTGACGAGGTGACTGAAATGAACCAGACTGGCTGAGTGGACAATGAGTTGACGAGGTGACTGAAATGAACCAGACTGGCTGAGTGAACAATGAGTTGACGAGGTGACTGAAATGAACTAGACTGGCTGAGTGGACAATGAGTTGACGAGGTGACTGAAATGAACCAGACTGGCTGAGTGGACAATGAGTTGACGAGGTGACTGAAATGAACCAGACTGGCTGAGTGGACAATGAGTTGACGAGGTGACTGAAATGAACCAGACTGGCTGAGTGGACAATGAGTTGACGAGGTGACTGAAATGAACCAGACTGGCTGATGGACAATGAGTTGACGAGGTGACTGAAATGAACCTCCTGATGTGCAGTACATGCGGGGTGTCCTCATCATCATTAGTGAGTGCCCTGCTCTCCTCGCCCAGATATTATTATCCTATCACACTGCATTTAGAAACAACCTTAATCTGCTGTTGATATGGTCCAGATTCTGTCTGGGTGCTGAAGGGACAGACAAGGGAGGAGAGGCATCAATGAAGATAGCCTTTCATCTATAAATGTCAGTCATCAGGACAGACACTGTGTACTGGGCTAATAGGCTCAGCACACTGGTAACGGTAGCCGCTTGGCAGTAGCTATGTTGGTAGACAGAATCACTCACAGGTGAAAGGTACACAGGTAACTTGATACTGTACTTGTTACAGATGATGATAGCTTTTCTTTTGGTGAAAATGCGAGAGACTTCTACTGTAATACCATGCAATCAAATCCTTTTGTAATACCATCCAATCAAATCCTACTGTAATACCATGCAATCAAATCATACTGTAACACCATGCAATCAAATCCTACTATAACACCATGCAATCAATTCCTACTGTAACACCATGCAATCAAATCATACTGTAACACCATGCAATCAAAACCTACCGTAACACCATGCAATCAAATCATACTATAACACCATTGCAATCTCATCATACTGTAACACCATGCAATCATATCATACTGTAACACCATGCAATCACATTATATTGTAACACCATGCAATCAAATCCTACTGTAACACCATGCAATCACATTATACTGTAACACCATGCAATCAAATCCTACTGTAACACCATGCAATCAAATCATACTGTAACACCATGCAATCACATCATACTGTAACACCATGCAATCACATCATACTGTAACACCATGCAATCACATCATACTGTAACACCATGCAATCACATCATACTGTAACACCATGCAATCAAATCATACTGTAACATCATGCAATCAAATCATACTGTAACACCATGCAATCACATCCTACTGTAACACCATGCAAGCACATCATACTGTAACACCATGCAATCAAATCATACTGTAACACCATGCAATCAAATCCTACTGTAACACCATGCAATCACATTATACTGTAACACCATGCAATCAAATCCTACTGTAACACCATGCAATCACATCATACTGTAACACCATGCAATCACATCATACTGTAACACCATGCAATCACATCATACTGTAACACCATGCAATCACATCATACTGTAACACCATGCAATCAAATAATACTGTAACACCATGCAATCACATCATACTGTAACAACATGCAATCAAATAATACTGTAACACCATGCAATCACATCATACTGTAACACCATACAATCCCAGTACAGTATCCTTAGAGTACTTTACCAACATCCTCCCCCAAAATATATCATAACAACATGGTCAGTGAGGGCAGTAAGGCATGCATGCCATATTTCAAATTCCTAGGAGGTAGGCCTTCACAACATAATCTATTATCCTGAGATCAATATAAAATAATGCCTCCTTATAATAATGAAGGAGTCCTTAGAGCAGGGATCATCAACTAGATTCAGCCGCGGGCTGATGTTTTCTTGAGTGGATGGTCATGGGGCCAGGAACATAATTATGAATGCTTTGTAGACTGCAAACTGACCACAACAAGCCAAACAGATATAATATTTGACTAAAACATAATCATTTCAAACCTTGCTTACATTTGTACACGATCACATATCTCTATTATACGTGGGAATAATTGGGAACATATTTCCAAAATTAGAATAACTTGGAGCTGATTTCCTGGTGTTTTTACAGTCTTTTATGTCCAACAATAAAAAAATATATTAATAAATAATAAAATAACCCAAGGGCCGCCAGCTGGGGAACCCTGCCTTAGCGGCTCCGTTTCTTTAATTTCAAGACGATAGATACTATTTCAATTTCAATTACTGTGCTGAATACTTGAAGGCCGTGCTTAGGGCAGTGTTTTCCAACTCCAATTCCGTGGCTACAATAAAAATGTGTGCAGTTGGGGGTACTGGAGGACTGGAGTTGGGATGTTGGGGTACTGGAGGACTGGAGTTGGGCTGTTGGGGGGTTACTGGGAGACTGGAGTTGGGCTGTTGGGGTACTGGAGGACTGGAGTTGGGCTGTTGGGGGTACTGGAGGACTGGAGTTGGGCTGTTGGGGGTACTGGAGGACTGGAGTTGGGCTGTTGGGTGTACTGGGGGACTGGAGTTGGGCTGTTGGGGTACTGGAGGACTGGAGTTGGGCTGTTGGGGTACTGGAGGACTGGAGTTGGGCTGTTGGGGTACTGGAGGACTGGAGTTGGGCTGTTGGAGGTACTGGGAGACTGGAGTTGGGCTGGTGGGGGTACTGGGGGACTGGAGTTGGGCTGTTGGGGTACTGGAGGACTGGAGTTGGGCTGTTGGGGGTACTGGAGGACTGGAGTTGGGCTGTTGGGGGTACTGGGGGACTGGAGTTGGGCTGTTGGGGTACTGGAGGACTGGAGTTGGGCTGTTGGGGGTACTGGAGGACTGGAGTTGGGCTGTTGGGGTACTGGAGGACTGGAGTTAGGCTGTTGGAGGTACTGGGGGACTGGAGTTGGACTGTTGGGGGTACTGGAGGACTGGAGTTAGGCTGGTGGGGTACTGGAGGACTGGAGTTGGGCTGTTGGGGGTACTGGGGGACTGGAGTTGGGCTGGTGGGGGTACTGGGGGACTGGAGTTGGGCTGTTGGGGGTACTGGAGGACTGGAGTTGGGCTGTTGGGGTACTGGAGGACTGGAGTTAGGCTGTTGGAGGTACTGGGGGACTGGAGTTGGGCTGGTGGGGGTACTGGGGGACTGGAGTTGGGCTGTTGGGGGTACTGGGGGACTGGAGTTGGGCTGTTGGGGGTACTGGGGGACTGGAGTTGGGCTGTTGGGGTACTGGAGGACTGGAGTTAGGCTGGTGGGGTACTGGAGGACTGGAGTTGGGCTGTTGGGGGGGACTAGAGGACTGGAGTTGGGCTGTTGGGGTACTGGAGGACTGGAGTTGGGCTGTTGGGGGTACTGGAGGACTGGAGTTGGGCTGTTGGGGGTACTGGGGGACTGGAGTTGGGAACCACTGGCTGAGGGAATGTTTGTTTGCATCGTAATAAGTGAGGGTCGAATTCTAAATGAATTTTGGACTGAGCTGTGAAAGCAGCACACCAGATAACAGCAGTCCTATAGGGAGAAAAACAGATCAAATTGTGTGTTTCATAAAAGATGTCCCATCCTGGCATCACCCAGACAGAAAACTCTTAGAGATGGAGCCTCACAGAAATAACTGTTATTGGCTGGCTGTGTGGCATATTGAAGTCTATAAAATCACTGGGGTGTACACACTGAGTATATGATGGGGCTGAAGGGGGGGTTCAGACACAGCCTTATGGGCTACGAAGCTTCCTAATCATTGCCTTGCACAGCACACTGCTGGGTTTCATATGACTGGCATAAGACAAGAGCACATGAATAAAAGGATGTGGTGACTCAGCCTGTCTGATAGCTCAGGTCTGTGTAGTACTAATCTATAGTAGTAGAGAGGGGTGGAGGAAGGACAGAGAGCTGCTGGCTCTATCATGCCCCCCATTTCTCCATGCTGTTCCCCTGCACCCTCCCTCCGCCTCAGACAGACACTGTGGTGAGCTGAGATCCAGTGGGACGACGCCCTGCTGTTGTAAGCCTGTCGCCGCAGAACTGCCTTCAGCCGTGCTGAAACCAACCACGCCAAATTCTATTTATTTATGTAGCCAGGGGGAGCACCCTTGAGATAATCATTTAATTTCAGCACAGGAGGGAGAGAGGGACGGTCCAGGCAGAGCAAGCCAGCCACACCCCATTGATCCGTTTTGCCATGTCAGGGAACAGCACTGGATCCAAATAGGAACAGCACACTGCATTAGGGAAATTCACTGCACTCCGGTTTTGATTGTGATCACTCTCAAATGGTCAATACTGTCCGCAGGTTAGCGTTTTTCATCATAAATCTTCTTCTGGAGGCAGCTCTGCAGAGTGGTCACTAGCTGGCACAGCCACAAAGTCATAAAATCTGATTTTGAACCTAACCCTAACCTTAACCACACTGCTAACCCTAATGTCTAACCCTAACCGTAAATTACAATATAGGCAATTTTGACATTGCAGTTGGTCTAGCTAAGGGGAAATGGCTCAGTTCTGCCTCCAGGACAAATCACATGACAATAAACTCCAACCTGCTACTGTCCTGTCACCCACTAATCCATACCTAACCTGTCTTTATAGGCAATGCCACAGTTCCATCCACTGCAGAAAACAAATGAATCAGCGAGTGAGTGAGATGACAGCAAAATCACCTGATGAGGCACATGCCTGCAGAACAAGCAGTGAGCATCAAATAAGGCCAGGGTGAAGTAAGGCCAGACAGACATCATGCATCCTGGATAACTATCTCTTCCTGAGGAGGAGGCCAGTTTGCAGACTTGGTCATAGCAGATTGAACAAACTCAGACTTGGTGATAGCAGATTGAACAAACTCAGACTTGGTGATAGCAGATTGAACAAATTCAGACTTGGTGATAGCAGATTGAACAAACTCAGACTTGGTGATAGCAGATTGAACAAACTCAGACACACTGTGGGGGTGGATCATGAGGACACATTAACAAAGAGCTGCAGTTAGTTTCAGAATGGGTGGCAAATAATAAGTTAGTCCTAAATATTTCAAAAACAAAAATCATTTGGGACAAATCATTCACTAAACCATAAACCTCAACTAAATATTGTAATGAATAATGTGGAATTTGAGCAAGTTGAGGAGACTAAACTGCTTAGAGTAACCCTGGATTCTATACTGTCATGGTCAAAACATATTCATACAACAGTAACTAAAATGGGGAGAAGTATGTCCATAACAAAGCGCTGCTCTACCTTCTTAAATGCACTATCAACAAGGCAGGTCCTACAGGCCCTAGTTTTGTCACACCTGGACTACTGTTCAGTCATGTGGTCAGGTGCCACAAAGAGGGACTTAGGGAAATTACAATTGGCCCAGAACAGGGTAGCACGGCTGGCCCTTGGATGTACACAGAGAGCTAACATTAATAATATGCATGTCAATCTCTCCTGGCTCAAAGTGGAGGAGAGATTGAATTCATCACTACTTGTATTTGTGAGAGCTATTGACGTGTTGAATGCACCGAGCTGTAAGTCGCTCTGGATAAGAGCGTCTGCTAAAAGACTAAAAATGTAAACAACTCGGACACCCATGCATACCCCACAAGACATGCCACCAGAGGTCTCTTCACAGTCCCCAAGTCCAGAACAGACTATGGGAGGCGCACAGTACTACATAGAGCCATGACTACATGGAACTCTATTCCACATCAAGTAACTCATGCCAGGAGTAAAATTAGATTTAAAAACAGATAAAAATACACCTTATGGAACAGCGGGGACAGTGATGCAACACAAACATAGACACATGCATACAAACACACAATAACATATGCACTATACACACATGTAGACATGGATTTTGTATTATAGATATGTGGTAGTAGAGTAGAGGCCTGAGGGCACACACTTAATGTGTTGTGAAATCTGTTATGAATGTATTATAATGTTTTCATTGCCATGAAAATTTACTTAATCCCCAAAAAACATTTACACTGCATTTCAGCCCTGCCACAAAAGGACCAGCTGCCATCATGTCAGTGATTCTCTCGTTAACACAGGTGAGAGTGTTGACGAGGAATAGGCTGGAGATCACGCTGTCATGCTGATTGAGTTAGAATAAAAACTGGAAGCTTTAAAAGGAGGGTGGTGCTTGAAATCATTGTTCTTCCTCTGTTAACCATGGTTACCTGCAAGGAAACACATGCCGTCATCATTACTTTGCACAAAAAGGGCTTCACAGGCAAGGATATTGCTGCTAGTAAGATTGCACCCAAATCAACCATTTATCGGATCATCAAGAACTTCAAGGAGAGAGGTTCAATTGCCCAAGAAAGTCCAGCAAGCGCCAGGACCGTCTTCTAAAGTTAATTCAGCTGCGTGATCGGGGCACCACCAGTGCAGAGCTTGCTCAGGAATGGCAGCAGGCAGGTGTGAGTGCATCTGCACGCACTGTGAGGCAAATACTTTTGGAGGATGGCCTGGTGTCAAGAAGGGCAGCAAAGAAGCCACTTCTCTCCAGGAAAATCATCAGGGACAGACTGATATTCTGCAAAAGGTACAGGGATTGGACTGCTGAGGACTGGGGTAAAGTCATTTTCTCGGATGAATCCCCTTTCAGATTGTTTGGGGCATCCGGAAAAAAGCTTGTTCGGAGAAGACAAGGTGAGCGCTACCATCAGTCCTGTGTCATGCCAACAGTAAAGCATCCTGAGACCATTCATGTGTGGGGTTGCTTCTCAGCCAAGGGAGTGGGCTCACTCACAATTTTGCCTAAGAACACAGCCATGAATAAAGAATAGTACCAACACATCCTCCGAGAGCAACTTCTCCCAACCATCCAAGAACAGTTTGGTGACGATCAATGCCTTTTCCAGCATGATGGAGCACCTTGGCATAAGGCAAAAGTGATAACTAAGTGGCTCGGGGAACAAAACATCGACATTTTGGGTCCATGGCCAGGAAACTCCCCAGACCTTAATCCCATTGAGAACTTGTGGTCAATCCTCAAGAGGCGGGTGGACAAACAAAAACCCACAAATTCTGACAAACTCCAAGCATTGATTATGCAAGAATGGGCTGCCATCAGTCAGGATGTGGCCCAGAAGTTAATTGACAGCATGCCAGGGCGGATTGCAGAGGTCTTGAAAAAGAAGGGTCAACACTGCAAATATTGACTCTTTGCATAAACTTAATGTAATTGTCAATTAAAGACTTAGACACTTATGGAATGCTTGTAATTATACTTCAGTATACCATAGTAACATCTGACAAAAATATCTAACAACACTGAAGCAGCGAACTTTGTGAAGTCCAATACTTGTGTCATTCTCAAAACTTTTGACCACGACTGTACAACACATTTTGGTGATGTAATATAATGTTAACAACTCATTCCAAATGCAAGCTTCATAAGTAAAGTATCCATTTCAAGTAATTTTGACAAATGAAAAGACCAGTATGCCTATGCTATTAAGTGTTGCTTGATGCCTCATTGCTGAAGAGCAAAGCAAACAGTTAATATTCTTGATCGCCAAACAATTTTTGGAGCAGCATATTTATTTATGGCAATCCTCTCTCCCTACAATTTGACATTTGCCCTGCACCCGATCCTATAGCTGTGCAGCTAATCAGCAACGTGTTCGCTAGCTCAGTGGTTCTCAAACCTTTTGACCCGGGACCCCCAAAAAGGAGTGGGTCAAAGCTTTGAACCCCTGCGCACGCACATGCATGCGCGCATAGGACGAACACACGTGCACAATTGCTGTGCAAATGTAGCCTGTCATTACAGCCATAAACGGTTATGCATTCAAAACATTTTCACTTCTCTGGAGTCCAGAGCAAGCAGGATCATAGGCCTACCTGTATACAGCAGAGGTCGCAAGATGGGATGGAAAGCAGGATCTGGATGTCTGTAGCCTTTTTCTTTCTCACTAATGTTGTAATTGGACAGAATCTGTTACATCTTCATCCCATAAGTATTGAAGGTAGTGTGGTGTTACAGCTATCTTTAGACATATAGCCAGTACCCACCACTGAGGTATACAATTATAACCCACCCAAACTAGGCCTATCTGAAATATAAAAATGATCAACGAAATCACCAGGTTCTGGCAAAGATATGTCCATAGCAGACTGCCAAACTGTATTTTTTATGGATAATATTAATGTAGGTAGGCTACTCTGCTTTTGCCAGGAAACACCGGAGAAAAGTAAATAAGCGCTTTCTGGTCACTAATCTGGATATGTGAGCCTGTCTTTGCGCCAATGCAGAAGTTTTTATTTGTTATTTTTTTATTTCACCTTTATTTAACCAGGTAAGCCAGTTGAGAACAAGTTCTCATTTACAACTGCAACCTGGCCAAGATAAAGCAAAGCAGTGCGATAAAAACAACAACACAGAGTTACATATGGGATAAACAAAACTACAGTCAATAACACAATAGAAAATCTATATACAGTGTGTGCAAATGTAGTAAGTTATGGAGGTAAGGCAATAAATAGGCCATAGTGCAAAATAATTACAATTTAGTATTAACCCTGGAATGATAGATGTGCAGAAGAAGATGTGCAAATAGAGATACTGGGGTGCAAATGAGCAAAATAAATAACAATATGGGGATGAGGCAGTTGGGTGGGCTAATTACAGATGGACTGTGTACAGGTGCAGTGATCGGTAATCTGCTCTGACAACTGATGCTTAAAGTTAGTGAGGGAGATAAGAGTCTCCAGCTTCAGAGATTTTTGCAGTTCGTTCCAATCATTAGCAGCAGAGAACTGGAAGGAATGGCGGCCAAAGGAGGTGTTGGCTTTGGGGATGACCAGTGAGATATACCTGCTGGAGCGCATACTACGGGTGGGTGTTGCTATGATGACCAATGAGCTAAGATAAGGCGTGGATTTGCCTAGCAGTGATTTTCATTGGTCATTGGTCAACAGTCAAGACGCTCAACTTTTTGGTTCTGAAGCATAGATTACATGTTTTTGAAACAACCCACTGGGCACATTATGGAGATAGATTTCTATCAAAATGTTTTAAAACATTATGAAAAATGCTTTCGACACCTTGTAGAGTCCATGCCCCGCCGAATTGAGGTTGTTCTGAGGGCAACTCAATATCAGGAAGGTGTTCTTGATGTTTTGTACACTGTGTAAATGGTTAGTGAGTCACAAACAAAAATGTGTTTTGAAAATACAGAATGCAACTTTTAAATAAAAATCACAGTCTGTTATATACAGTTTCACAAACATGTCATGATCCAAAAGCAAATTAGTCATCGTTAACAAAAACAAATAAAGATTAGAAAATAAATGCAACATTTGTGACTCCACTGATTCCATATGTAACCTACATTTTACATATTTGGGACTTGCATTACATTTATGAGTTGCCTCTCATTTGTGAGTTACTCCACATATTTGTGAGTTGCATTTTACGGCTCAGTTGTGCATATTTAAGATAAGGCATCCAGATAAGGACATCCTAAATTAGCATCAAAATAAGATCAAAATGAATATCACATAATCACTTTTAGAAATGCATCTGTTTCATATCCTAGCTTCCTTTCTTCCTTTCCTAGCTTCCTTTTCTTGTCCCGTTCCTTTCTTTCCTCCCCACCTTTGCTTTCCTAGCTCTCTTTCCTTTCCTCCTATCCTAGCTTCCTTTCCTCCTCTCCTTGCTCCCTTTCCTCCTTCCCTAGAACCCTTTCCTCCTTCATTATTTTCGTTCCTCCTTTCCTAGTTCCCTTTCCTCCTTTCCTTTCCCAGATCCTTTTCCTCCTTACCTTTCCTAGCCCCTATCCTCCTATCCTCCTAAAAAATTCCAAGATGGCGTAGCAGTGCGGTCGCTTTTATTTCATCATCCTGTGTAAATATCCCGTTTATTTTTTTATTTTTTTGTCTATTTTGTATATATTTCTCAATTTTTTACTTTCATTCTTTAACTAAATATACTTTCCTGCAACCCGCCTCACCCAACGTGGAAAGGATTCTATTATTTATTTATAACTTTCATCAAGAACCGTAAGCTGAAACGAGTGTAGCCGCAATCTGAATGGCTACCTGCTATTAGTCAACGTTAGCGTCTTCACCACTGTCCGTGGCCTACACTATCCACCAGCCAGCTCTAGCTCTAGCCTGGACAATTCGTCGGCCAGTCTGCACAGCGTGCTATCGACCCAGCGTGCTATCGACCCAGAGCTTATTGGACTTTCTGCCGGAATCACTGGACCCTAGCGCCGGATCATCACAACCAGCTAGCTAGCTGCAACCTGTTGTTGGCTGATTACCATTGCCCTATAGCAAGCACCAGTTAGCCTTGAGCTAGCCTCAGGCCCATCTCCCGGCTATCTACCTCTCTGTCAACCGGATGGGACCTCCTAGTGTTGACACTGAGCCCCGCCGATCCAACACGACTGGTTTGCCGACGAAATAGTCTGATGTGGTTTCAACAGGCTTCCCGTTGCGACGACCACGAAGATCCATCTGCCAGCCCCGGCCCGCTAGCACACGCAAACTACAACTGTGCTCCCTGCTAGCTGTGCTGAAGCACCAATTTGAACTGCTCTCGGACTCACATATTGCTGTTCACTGGACCTTATGATCACTCAGCTGCACAGCTGATGCCTGCTGGACTGTTCCTTTACACGGTACCCTGTCCTGTTTATTCTGTTTAGTCTTAGCCCAAACGTTATCGCTATTTCCAGTTGTGTCTTAGCTCTCTCTAATAACACCTGTGACTGCTTTATGCCTCTCTCCCATGTCAATTATGCCTTGCCTATTGCTGTTTGGGTTAGTTCTTATTATACAATTTCACTGTAGAACCCCTAGTCCCTCTCAAACTGCCTCATATAGTTCCTTTGTTCCACCCCCCATACACGCCGAGACCGGCTCAATCGATGCCTCCAATGACGCTATCTCTTTCATTGTTACCCAACGCTTAGGGTTACCTGAACTGTACTCATATCCTTCCATATCCTTTTCTGTACATAATGCCCTGAATCTTTTCTACAACGCCCGGAGAACTGCCCCCTTTATTCTATGTACCCAACGCACTAGAAGACCAGTTCTTAAAGCCTTTAGTCGTATCCTTATTCTAGTCCTCCTCTGTTCCTCTGGTGATGTAGAGGCTAACCCAGGCCCTGCAGCCCCCAGTATCACTCCTACTCCCCAGGAGCTATCATTTGTTGACTTATGTAACCGTAAAAGTCTTGGTTTGCACATAAATATCAGAAGCCTCCTTCCTAAGTTTGAGTTATTCACTGCGTTAGCACACTCCGCCAACCCTGATGTTCTAGCAGTGTCTGAATCCTGGCTTAGGAAGGCCACCAAAAATTCTGAAATTTCCATCCCCAACTATAACATTTTCCGTCTAGATAGAACTGCCAAAGGGGGTGGAGTTGCAATCTACTGTAGAGATAGCCTGCAGAGCTCCATCATACTATCCAGGTCTGTGCCCAAACAGTTTGAGCTTCTACTTCTAAAAATCCACCTTTCCAGAAATAAATCTCTCACTGTTGCCGCTTGCTACAGACCCCCCTCAGCCCCCAGCTGTGCCCTGGACACCATATGTGAATTGATTGCCCCCCATCTATCCTCAGAGTTCGTACTGCTTGGTGACCTAAATTGGGATATGCTTAACACCCCGGCCATCCTACAATCTAAACTAGATGCCCTCAATCTCACACAAATTATCAACGAACCTACCAGGTACAACCCTAAATCCGTAAACATGGGTACCCTCATAGATATCATCCTGACTAACTTACCCTCTAAATACACCTCCGCTGTCTTCAACCAGGATCTCAGCGATCACTGCCTTATTGCCTGCGTCCGTAACGGCTCCGCGGTCAAACGACCACCCCTCATCACTGTCAAACGCTCCCAAAAACACTTCAGCGAGCAGGCCTTCCTAATTGACCTGGCCCAGGTATCCTGGATGGATATAGATCTCATTCCGTCAGTAGAGGATGCCTGGTTGTTCTTTAAAAGTAATTTCCTCTCAATCTTAAATAGACATGCCCCATTCAAAAAATACAGAACTAAGAACAGATATAGCCCCTGGTTCTCCTCAGACTTGACTGCCCTTGACCAGCACAAAAACATCCTGTGGCGTACTGCATTAGCATCAAATAGCCCCCGCGATATGCAACTTTTCAGGGAAGTTAGGAACCAATATACACAAGCAGTTAGGAAAGCAAAGGCTAACTTTTTCAAACAGAAATTTGCATCCTGTAGCACTAACTCCAAAAAGTTTTGGGACACTGTAAAGTCCATGGAAAATAAGAGCACTTCCTCCCAGCTGCCCACTGCACTGAGGCTAGGAAACACTATCACCACCGATAAATCTACAATAATCGAGAATTTCAACAAGCATTTTGCTACGGCTGGCCATGCTTTCCACCTGGCTACCACTACCCCGGCCACCAGCTCTGCACCCTCCGCTGCAACTTGCCCATGCCCCCCCCGCTTCTCCTTCACACAAATCCAGACAGCTGATGTTCTAAAAGAGCTGCAAAATCTGGACCCCTACAAATCATCTGGGCTAGACAATCTGGACCCTTTCTTTCTAAAACTAACCGCCGAAATTGTCGCAACCCCTATTACTAGCCTGTTCAACCTCTCTTTCGTAACGTCTGAGATCCCCAGAGATTGGAAAGCTGCCGCGGTCATCCCCCTCTTCAAAGGGGTTGACACTCTAGATCCAAACTGTTACAGACCCATATCCATCCTGCCCTGCCTCTCAAAAGTTTTTGAAAGCCAAGTCAACAAACAGATCACCGACCATTTCGAATCCCACCGTACCTTCTCCGCTATGCAATCCGGTTTCCGAGCTGGTCATGGGTGCACTTCAGCCACGCTCAAGGTCCTAAACGATATTATAGCCGTTTTCATTGACCTGGCCAAGGCTTTCGACTCTGTCAACCACCGCATTCTTATTGGCAGACTAAATAGCCTTGGTTTCTCAAATGACTGCCTCGCCTGGTTCACCAACTACTTCTCAGATAGAGTTCAATGTGTCAAATCGGAGGGCCTGTTGTCTGGACCTATGGCAGTCTCTATGGGGGTGCCACAGGGTTCAATTCTTGGGCCGACTCTTTTCTCTGTGTATATCAATGACGTCGCTCTTGCTGCTGGTGACTCTCAGATCCACCTCTACGCAGACGACACCATTTTGTATACATCTGGCCCTTCATTGGACACTGTGTTAACAAACGAGCTTCAATTCCATACAACACTCCTTCAGTAGCCTCCAACTGCTCTTAAACACTAGTAAAACTAAATGCATGCTCTTCAACCGAACGCTGCTTGCACCCGCCCACCCGACTAGAATCACTACTCTCGACGGGTCTGACCTAGAGTATGTGGACAACTACAAATATCTAGGTGTCTGGTTAGACTGTAAACTCTCCTTCCAGACTCACATTAAGAATCTCCAATCCAAAGTTAAATCTAGAATCGGTTTCCTATTTCGCAACAAAGCCTCCTTCACTCATGCTGCCAAACATGCCCTCGTAAAACTGACTATCCTACCGATCCTTGACTTCGGCGATGTCATTTACAAAATAGCCTCCAACACTCTACTCAGCAAATTGGATGTAGTCTATCACAGTGCCATCCGTTTTGTCTCCAAAGCCCCATATAATACCCACCACTGTGACCTGTACGCTCTTGTTGGCTGGTCCTCACTACATATTCGTCGCCAAACCCACTGGCTCCAGGCCATCTATAAATCACTGCTAGGCAAATCCCCGCCTTATCTTAGCTCATTGGTCACCATAGCAACACCCACCCGCCCATCTGTAATTAGCCCACCCAACTACCTCATCCCCATATTGTTATTTACATTGTTATTTATTTTGCTCATTTGCACCCCAGTATCTCTATTTGCACATCATCTCTTGCACATCTATCATTCCAGTGTTAATACTAATTGTAATTATTTTGCACTATAGCCTATTTTATTGCCTTACCTCCATAACTTGCTAAATTTGCACACTGTATATTATATGTATTTCTGTTGTATTTTTGACTTTGTTTTGTTTTACCCCATATGTAACTCTGTGTTGTTGTTTTTATCGCACTGCTTTGCTTTATCTTGGCCAGGTCGCAGTTGTAAATGAGAACTTGTTCTCAACTGGTTTACCTGGTTAAATAAAGGTGAAAAAAAAAAAAAAAAAAATCCTTTCTGAGATTCCTTTCCTTTTCTACTTTCCTATCTCATCTACATTTTAGTCATTTAGCAGATGCGCTTATCCTGAGCGACTTACAATAGTGAGTACATACATTTTCGTATCTTTTCGTAGGTACCTTTTCTTTCCGCCTCTCATAGCTTCCTTTCCTAATTTCCTTTCCTAGCTCCCTTTCCTCCTTTCCCAGGAGAGCTAGGAAAGGAGGAAAGGAAGCCTGTAAAGGAGGAAAGGGTTCTAGGAAAGGAGAAGAGGAAGTAAGTTATGGAAAGAAAGGGAACAAGGAAAGGAGGAAGGTGATTTAGGAAAGGGGGAAAATGATTTAGGAAAGGAGGAGAGGAAAGGAAGCTAGGGAAGGAAAGGAAGCAATACAATGAGGAAAGGAAGCTAGGATAGGAGGAAAGAGAAGAGAGTTAGGAAAGGACAGGAGGAAAGGGACCAAGGAAAGCAAAGTAGGGGAGGAGGGGAAGGAAAGGAAGCAAGGAAAGGAAGCTGGGAAATTAGGAAAGGAAAGTGCACTAGGAAAGGAGAGGAAGCCAGGGAAGTAAAGGAAGTGAGGAACGGAGGAGAGGAAAGGAAGCTAGGAAAGGATAATTTTAAGATAGGAAAGGAAGCTAGGATATCAAACAGATGCATTTCTACAAGTAATTGTGATATATACATTTTTATCTAATTTTCATGACAATTTAGGATGTCCTAATCTGCACAAATTGATCCGTAAAACGCAACTCACAAATATCTGAGGTCAATCACAAATATGTGGAGCAACTCACAAATGTGAGGCAACTCACAAATGTAATCCAAGTCACAAATATGTAAAATGCAGGTCACAAATGTAATCCGTGGAGTCACAAATGTTGTCACATTCACAAAAACATATTTGAACACTGTTGGGTCTGCAAAGGAAGAAATATACAGTGGGGGAAAAAAGTATTTAGTCAGCCACCAATTGTGCAAGTTCTCCCACTTAAAAAGATAAGAGAGGCCTGTAATTTTCATCATAGGTACACGTCAACTATGACAGACAAATTGAGAAAAAAAAATCTAGAAAATCACATTGTAGGATTTTTTATGAATTTATTTGCATATTATGGTGGAAAATAAGTATTTGGTCACCTACAAACAAGCAAGATTTCTGGCTCTCACAGACCTGTAACTTCTTCTTTAAGAGGCTCCTCTGTCCTCCACTCGTTACCTGTATTAATGGCACCTGTTTGAACTTGTTTCAGTATAAAAGACACCTGTCCACAACCTCAAACAGTCACACTCCAAACTCCACTATGGCCAAGACCAAAGAGCTGTCAAAGGACACCAGAAACAAAATGGTAGACCTGCACCAGGCTGGGAAGACTGAATCTGCAATAGGTAAGCAGCCTGGTTTGAAGACATCAACTGTGGGAGCAATTATTAGGAAATGGAAGACATACAAGACCCCTGATAATCTCCCTCGATCTGGGGCTCCAGGCAAGATCTCACCCCGTGGGGTCAAAATGATCACAAGAACGGTGAGCAAAAATCCCAAAACCACACTGGGGGACCTAGTGAATGACCTGCAGAGAGCTGGGACAAAAGTAACAAAGCCTACCATCAGTAAAACACTACGCCGCCAGGAACTCAAATCCTGCAGTGCCAGACGTGTCCCCCTGCTTAAGCCAGTACATGTCCAGGCCCGTCTGAAGTTTGCTAGAGTGCATTTGGATGATCCAGAAGAGGATTGGGAGAATGTCATATGGTCAGATGAAACCAAAATATAACTTTTTGGTAAAAACTCAACTCGTCGTGTTTGGAGGACAAAGAATGCTGAGTTGCATCCAAAGAATGCCATACCTACTGTGAAGCATGGGGGTGGAAACATCATGCTTTGGGGCTGTTTTTCTGCAAAGGGACCAGGACGACTGATCCGTGTAAAGGAAAGAATGAATGGGGCCATGTATCGTGAGATTTTGAGTGAAAACCTCCTTCCATCAGCAAGGGCATTGAAGATGAAACGTGGCTGGGTCTTTCAGCATGACAATGATCCCAAACACACCGCCCGGGCAACGAAGGAGTGGCTTCGTAAGAAGCATTTCAAGGTCCTGGAGTGGCCTAGCCAGTCTCCAGATCTCAACCCCATAGAAAATCTTTGGAGGGAGTTGAAAGTCTGTGTTGCCCAGCGACAGCCCCAAAACATCACTGCTCTAGAGGAGATCTGCATGGAGGAATGGGCCAAAATACCAGCAACAGTGTGTGAAAACCTTGTGAAGACTTACAGAAAACGTTTGACCTGTGTCATTGCCAACAAAGGGTATATAACAAAGTATTGACAAACCAAATACTTATTTTCCACCATAATTTGCAAATAAATTCATTAGAAATCCTACAATGTGATTTTCTGGAATTCTTTTCTCATTTTGTCTGTCATAGTTGACGTGTACCTATGATGAAAATTACAGGCCTCTCTCATCTTTTTAAGTGATAAGAACTTGCACAATTGGTGGCTGACTAAATACTTTTCTTCCCCACTGTATTTATAAAATGTGTTGTGTTAATGCGAAAGAACCTGTCGGGCATTTATTTGCTAATCATCATTTGTTTTTGTTAACGATTACTCATTTACTTTTGGATCATGACATATGTTTGTGAAACTGTATAGGTATAGAACAGACTGTGATTTTTATTTAAAAGTTGCATTCTGTATTTTCTAAAAATATATACAGTGCATTCGGAAAGTATTCAGACCCGTTGACCTTTTCCACATTTTGTTACGTTACAGCTTTATTCTAAAATTGATTGAATTATTTTTTTCCCTCATCAGTCTACACACAATACCCCATAATGACAAAGCAAAAATAGGTTTTTGGAAATTTTTGCAAATGTATTAAAAATAAAAAACAGAAATACCTTACTTACATAAGTATTCAGACCCTTTGCTATGAGACTCGAAATTGAGCTCAGGTGCATCCTGTTTCCATTGATCAATCATGTTTCTAAAACTTGATTGGAGTCCACCTGTGGTAAATTCAATTGAATGGACATGATTCTTATCCAGAGCGACTTACAAATTGGTGCATTCACCTTATAGCCAGTGGGATAACCACTTTACAATTATTATTATTTTTTTATTATTTTTTTGGGGGGGTGGGGTAAGGGGGGGGTTAGAATGATTACTTTATCCTATCCCAGGTGTTCCTTAAAGAGGTGGGGTTTCAAATGTCTCCGGAAAGGCGGCACACACCTGTCTATATAAGGTCCCACAGTTGACAGTGCATGTCAGAGCAAAAACCAACCCATGAGGTTGAAGGAATTGTCCGTAGAGTGGTGAGACAGGATTGTGTTGAGGCACAGATCTGGGGAAGGGTACCAAAACACAGTGGCCTCCATCATTCTTAAATGGAAGAAGTTTGGAACAACCAAGACTCTTCGTAGAGCTGGCCGCCTGGCCAAACTGAGCAATCGGGGGAGAAGGGCCTTGGTCAGGGAGGTAACCAAGAACCCGATGGTCACTCTGACAGATCTCCAGAGTTCCTCTGTGAAGATGGAAGAACAACCATCTCTGCAGCACTCCACCACTCAGGCCTTTATGGTAGAGTGGCCAGACGGAAGCCACACCTCAGTAAAAGGCACATGACAGCCCGCTTGGAGTTTGCCAAAAGGCACCTAAAGGACTCAGACCATGAGAAACAAGATTATCTGGTCTGATGAAACCAAGATTGAACCTCTTTTGCCTGAATGCCAAGCGTCACGTCTGGAGGAAACTTGGCACCATCCCTCCGGTGAAGCATGGTGGTGGCAGCATCATGCTGTGGGGATGTTTTTCAGTGGCAGGGACTGGGAGACTAGTCAGGATTGAGGGAAAGATGAACTTAGCAAAGTACAGAGAGATCCTTGATGAAAACCTGCTCCACAGCGCTCAGGACCTCAGACTGGGGCGAAGGTTCACCTTCTAACAGGACAATGACCCTAAGCACACAGCCAAGACAACACAGGAGTGGCTTCAGGACAAGTCTCTGAATGTCCTTGAATGGCCCAGCCAGAGCTCGGACTTGAACCCGATCGAACATCTCTGGAGAGACCAAAAAATAGCTGTGCAGCGACGCTCCTCATCCAACCTGACAGAGCTTGAGGGGATCTGCAGAGAAGAATGGGATAAACTCCCCAAATACAGATGTGTCAAGCTTGTAGCGTCATACCCAAGAAGACTCAAGGCTGTATTCGCTGCCAAAGGTGCTTCAACAAAGTACTGAGTAAAGAATCTGAATAATTTTGTAACTGTGATATTTCAGTTATTTTGTGTACAAAGTTGTTTACATCCCTGTTAGTGAGCATTTCTCATTTGCCAAGATAATCCAGCCACCTGACAGGTGTGGCATATCAAGAAGCTGATTAAACAGCAGGATCATTACACAGGTGCACCTTGTGCTGGGGACAATAAAAGTCCACTCTAAAATGTGCAGTTCTGTCACACAATGCCACAGATGTCTCAAGTTTTGAGGGAGCGTGCAATTGGCATGCAGACTGCAGGAATGTCCAACAGAGCTATTGACAAAGAATTGAATGTTAATTTCTCTACGATAAGCTGCCTCCAACATCGTTTTAGAGAATTTGGCAGTACATCCAACCGGCCTCACAACCGCAGACCACTTGTAACCACGCCAGCCCAGGACCTCCACATCTGGCTTCTTCACCTCATGACCCCACAAAACCTTCTCACTGCGCTAGCTCACCCAACCTGTGTTGATTGACAGTTTGCTGGTCCAATCAGAGGGCAGATTGTGCGTTTCACTAGCCAATCTGTTTTCTATCTCTGGCTGCCTGGAGAGTGCCTGTGTCACAATATGAGTGACAAAACGTTACAAAACTTGGCCAGATAATTTCAAGTCATCAGTCTCAAGTCAAAGTCGAGTCCAGAGTCTTAAGGCTCCAAGTTGAACTCAAGTCTCAAATTATTTTATTTTCTATCAAGTCGAGTCTCAAGTCATCAAATTTGTGACTCAAGTCCAAGTCATGTGACTCGTGTCCACACCTCTGGTATCCCTTGTCAACTCTTATACTGTATCCCTTCAGTATCACTTGTCCACTCTTATACTGTATCCCTTCAGTATCACTTGTCCACTCTTATACTGTATCCCTTCAGTATCACTTGTCAACTCTTATAACCTATTATGATCTATAAGGAGGCTGCATCAGAATCCTAGTTATCATAAAATGACCAAACCTATCACATTCCAATCTGCCATGGTTAGGGTCAGCAGCAGGAAGTTATGAGAACTATGGGGGAAGCTAAGGTCACTACAAATGTTTATGTAGAAAGAGGAGCAGGCAGCACAGTGTGTCACATAGTTGAGTGGGTCAAAACATCCTCAATTATATAATTCTAAATTATTATAGAATGCTGCAAAAGTGCAGACATAACCAAACAAGAGCTTTAGTAAACATTGTTGGCACACAATGTATCAAACTGACAAAGAGGGTTCAGAGGGTTTATGGAAACAATTTTTCTGCTCCTTGAAAATGAGCTTGTTCGAGTTGTCAGGCTAATGCAGCCAACTGTAGAGAAAAGTCGACGAGTGAACTCTGGGGGCGGTGCTTCTGCGACAGCCGAAAGTCGGACACTATTGTGGTTTTCCTACAGCAATTCTCAGATGCAGGGCAGTGTCAACATAGTTGCAATATAAAGGTTTTTCTTTACTATGTCAAAAGAAACATCTCTAATCCCACACCACACACTCACAAACTGAAATCATATGTGTAGGCTACATTGTACAATCAATTGGTGAGAGGTCTCAAATATATTTCATTTGTATATATACACTGTATACATGACTAGAATGGCGCCGGAAGATTTTTTCTTTAACAAGTCGGATGCGGAGGATTTTCTTCAGACACCCGACAAGGCCCAAATCCCCGTCATTTGCAGGAGAAAGAGACTGAGATATCGGAGATGTTGGTCAAGGTGCCTTGTAAGGATCCGACGGTGAGTGGTAATCGGCCTCTACCATCAGTCCTATTAGCCAACGTACAATCATTGGATAACAAAATAGACAAACTACAATCACTGATATGCTACCAACAGGACATTAAAAACTGTAATATCTTATGTTTCACCGAGTCATGGCTGAACGACGACATGGATAACATACAGCTGGCGGGATATACGCTACATCGGCAGGATAGAACGGCTGACTCCGGTAAGACAAGGGGTGGCGGTCTGTGTATATTTGTAAACAACAGCTGGTGCAAGAAATCTAATATTAAGGAAGTCTCGAGGTTTTGCTCGCCTGAGGTAGAGTATCTCATGATAAGCTGTAGACCACACTATTTACCAAGAGAGTTTTCATCTATATTTTTCGTAGCTGTCTATTTACCACCACAAACCGATGCTGGCACTAAGACCGCACTCAATTAGCTGTATAAGGCCATCAGCAAAATGAAAACGCTCATCCAGAGGCGGCGCTCCTAGTGGCCGGGGACTTTAATGCAGGGAAACTTAAATCCGTTTTACCTAATTTCTACCAGCATGTTAAATGTGCAACCAAAAACTCTAGACCACCTTTACTACACACACACAGAGACGCATACAAAGCTCTCCCTCGCCCTCCATTTGGCAAATCTGACCATAATTATATCCTCCTGATTCCTGCTTACAAGCAAAAATTAAAGCAGGAAGCACCAGTGACTCGTCAATAAAGAAGTGGTCAGAGGATGCAGATGCTAAGCTACAGGACTGTTTTACTAGCACAGACTGGAATAAGTTCCGGGATTCTTCCGATGGAATTGAGGAGTACACCACATCAGTCACTGGCTTTATCAATAAGTGCATCGATGATGTCGTCCCCACAGTGACCGTACGTACATACCCCAACCAGAAGCCATGAATTACAGGCAACATCCGCACTGAGTTAAAGGGTAGAGCTGCCGCTTTCAAGGAGCGGAACTCTAACCCGGACGCTTATAAGAAATCCTGCTATGCCCCCTGACGAACCATCAAACAGGCAAAGCGTCAATACAGGACTAACATTGAATCGTACTACACCGGCTCCGACGCTCGTCGGATGTGGCAGGGCTTGCAAACTATTAGAGACTACAAAGGGAAGCACAGCCGCGAGCTGCCCAGTGACACGAACCTACCAGACGAGCTAAACTACTTCTATGCTCGCTTCGAGGCAAGCAACACTGAAGCATGCATGAGAGCATCAGCTGTTCCGGACAACTGTGTGATCACGCTCTCCGTAGCCGATGTGAGTAAGACCTTTAAACAGGTCAACATTCACAAAGCCGCACGTTCCAGACGGATTACCAGGACGTGTACTCTGAGCATGCAATGACCAACTGGCAAGTGTCTTCACTGACATTTTCAACATGTCCCTGACTGAGTCTGTAATACCAACATGTTTCAAGCAGACCACCATAGTCCCTGTGCCCAAGAACACTAAGGTAACCTGCCTAAATGGCTACCAACCCGTAGCACTCACGTCTGTAGCCATGAAGTGCTTTGAAAGGCTAGTCGTGGCTCACATCAACACTATTATCCCAGAAACCCTAGACCCACTCCAATTTGCATACCGCCCCAACAGATCCACAGATCTCTATTGCACTCCACACTGTCCTTTCCCACCTGGACAAATGGAACACCTATGTGAGAATGCTATTCATTGGCTACAGTTCAGCGTTCAACACCATAGTGCCCTCAAAGCTCATCACCAAGCTAAGGACCGTGGGACTAAACACCACCCTCTGCAACTGGATCCTGGACTTCCTGACGGGCCACCCCCAGGTGGTAAGGCAGGTAACAACACATCTGCCACGCTGATTCTCAACACAGGGGCCCCTCAGGGGTGCGTGCTCAGTCCCCTCCTGTACTCCCTGTTCACCCATGACTGCATAGCCAGGCACGACTCCAACACCATCATTAAGTTTGCCGACGACACAACAGTGGTAGGCCTGATCACCGACAATGATGAGACAGCCTATAGGGAGGACGTCAGAGACCTGGCCGTGTGGTGCCAGGATAACAACCTCTCCCTCAACGTGTTCAAGACAAAGGAGATGATTGTGGACTACAGGAAAAAGAGGACCGAGCACGCCCCCATTCGCATCGACGGGGCTGTAGTAGAGCAGGTTGAGAACTTCAAGTTCCTTGGTGTCCACATCACCAAGATTTGGCATGGGCCCTCAGATCCTCAAAAATGTATTTCAGCTGCACCATCGAGAGCATCCTGACTGGTTGCATCACTGCCTGGTATGGCAACTGCTCTGCCTCCGACCGCAAGGCACTACAGAGGGTAGTGCATACGGCCCAGTACATCACTGGGGCCAAGCTTCCTGCCATCCAGGACCTCTATACCAGGCGGTGTCAGAGGAAGACCCTAAAAATGGTCAAAGACTCCTGCCACCCTAGTCATAGACTGTTCTCTCTGCTGTCTCGTCATTGTTGGTAATCAGGCCTACTACTGTTGTGGCGTCTGCAAACTTGATGATTGAGTTGGAGGTGTGCTTGGCCACGCAATCATGGGTGAACTGGGAGTACAGGAGGGGGCTGAGCACGCACCCTTGTGGGGCCCCTATGTTGAGGATCAGCGAAGTGGAGGTGTTGTTTCCTACCTTCACCACCTGGGGGCGGCCCGTCAGGAAGTCCAGGACCCAGTTGCACAGGGCGGGGTTCAGACCCAGGGCCATGAGCTTAATGATGAACTTGCAGAGTACTCTGGTGTTGAAGGCAACAGGTGGGTCTAATCCTGAATGCTGATTGGTAAAAAAAAACGCATTCCAGCCGGTGTCTATACCACATGTTACCACCGGCTAAATCTATGACGTTAAAATGCCTATTTACTCTGTTCCATCTGACTACGCAATCCACTGTCTCATTAGCCCAGCCAGGCAATTTATAAACTTGATCTCCACTATAAAAAGCATCTAGACATTATTTTGCATTTCTTTTAGACTAACATTTAGTTTTCAACAGCTGATATTTGTACCTTGCTATAAACCTGGCTGTCTCGCTTTCCGGCATTTGCAACATTGTTTCAATATTCAAATTTGATCTCCAGCTGTCCCATAGTAATGCACGTGCCAGGAGTCGGGATGAGACAGACAGGCAGACAGCGTTTCTCAGCCAGTCGAAATCATGAATCAGCTGGCATTATTTTTATGTAAATACTAAGAAATGTCAATTGAAAAAAGGTGAAACGAAACAGTGCAACTAGTTTGCAGTCTTTCCAGCTTCAGTTTGAAGTGATTGTGTTAGCTGTGTTCTTGACTAGCTCTTCTGAACAACAGTGTGTCCTGACGAGTGAGCACATTTTCTATGCCAGGCAAAATCGCGCCTCATTAGCTCATTGTTATGGATGTATCCAAATAAATGTCACTAGAAAACAGCTTAAGCAAATGCAAATGCAGCTCCTTTGCTGTTATTCTGGCTGCACTTTTTGACGTGACTTTAAGTTAGCCTTAGTTGGCTAGCTAGCAAGAATGGGATAAGAACGTTGTCAGACAGTATGGCAATGGAACATTTAGAACGAACGCGAGTCCATGGATACAGAACAAAAAGTCTGAACGACTGGGTCTTGTCTCTGGCAACCGAACCAATAGAATGAAAAACCAGCCGTCTTGGGTAGCAACCCTAGATTTGTGTCAGGACTATATCTTGTGGAAGGATGATATAGTATGAATAAATTCATTCAAATAACTTTTAAAATGAAAATATGTCAATCATTATTTGAATATGTTGGTAACCTGTTGTATAAAAGTGATAATGCCCTTTAAGCCGGTGTTTGGAGGATATACTGTATTGGCACAACACCCATGCCAATATATCCCCCAAACACCGGCTTCTCGGGCATTATCACTTAAATAATATTCTTCCTATTATATAATATTCTGTTCTATTCTGTTCTATGATATAATATTATGTTCTATTCTGTTCTGTTCTATGCGGTTTTATTCTGTTAATGATATAATGTTCTGTTTATTCTGTTATATTCTATTCTTTTCTGTTCTATTCTATGATATAATATTCTGTTCTATTCTGTTCTATTCTATTCTGTTATATGATATAATAATAGGTTCTATTCTGTTCTATTCTATTCTGTCCTATGATATAATTTTCTGTTCTATTTTGTTTTAGTCTGTTGTATTCTGTTCTGTTTTATTATATAATATTCTGTTCTATTCTGTTCTAATCTATTCTGTTCTAGTCTGTTCTATTCTGTTCTATTCTGTTCTGTTCTATTATATTCTGTTCTATTCTGTTTTATTCTATACTATTCTGTTCTATTCTATTCTGTTTTATTCTGTTCTATTCTGTTTTATTCTGTTCTATTCTATATTATATTATTCTGTTCTATTCTGTTCTATTCTATTCTATACTATTCTATACTATTCTGTTATATTCTGTTTCTATTCTGTTCCATATTCTGTTTTATTCTATTCTGTTCTATGATGTAATATTCTGTTCTAGTCTGTTCTGTTCTATTCTGTTCTATTCTATTTTGTTGTATTCTGGTCTGTTTTAGTATATAATATTCTGTTCTATTCTGTTCTATTCTATTCTGTTCTATTCTGTTCTATTCTATTCTGTTTTATTATATTCTATTCTGTTCTATTATATAATGTAATATAATATTCTGTTCTATTCTATTATGTTCTATTTTGTTCTATTCTATTATGTTATATTCTATTATATTCAGTTCTATTCTGTTTTATTATATTCTATTCTGTTCTATTATATAATATAATATAATATTCTGTTATGTTCTATTCTATTCTGTTCTATTGTATTCTGTTCTATTCTGTTCTATTCTATTCTGTTATATTCTAGTCTATTCTATTATGTGACATTCTGTTCTATTCTATTCTGTTCTATTATATTCTGTTCTACTCTATTATTTTATATTCTATTCCGTTCTATTCTATGATATTCTGTTTTATTCTGTTCTATTCTATTCTATTCTGTTCTATTCTGTTATTTTCTGTTATATTCTGTTTTATTCTGTTCTATCCTGTTCTATTCCATTCTGTTCTATTTTATTCTGTTCTATTATATAATATTCTGTTCTATTCTGTTCTGTTCTATTCTATTGTATTCGGTTCTATTCTATTCTATCCTGTTCTAATCTATTCTGTTCTATTCTGTTCTATTCTGTTCTATTCTATTCTGTTCTCTTCTATTCTATTTCTCTCTGTTGTTTCTCTATTGGATGACTCAGTTGTCTCTGACAGACAGACACGTGTCTGCATGTGTAGTGGGTTGACATCAGAGAGGAAGTGGAAACAAGGTAATCTGATCTGATTCACTTAAACAGACGATCAGTCTGTTTCACCTTAACATCTTGAAATAGCTCTGTTGAAGTTCCACATTGTGTTGCACAGACAGCTGAGAACTGTTATACGTGGATGTCGTTGTCGCTTTTGGTCTTTTTTGCTATAGTTTACAATTGTAGAATGTGGGGCTATTTCTAAGGATTAGTCACTATAGTTAGTAACTGATTAATTAGTTTTTTCCAGAGGTACATTTGTTTTCATTTTTCATTTGGCTGTAATCGCTATTGCTGTTCTGTCTCAGTTTCATCATGGTGGTATAGCCATAGCTGTAGTTCTATCTATTCTCTCAGTGAAATCCTTTTCAGATTACTTCACACTACTAGTACATCAGCCACCCATCTGGTGAAAGATTGAACTGCACCCTGCTTAGAGTGACTATCTCATGAAGCTGGTTGAGAGAAGGCCAAGAGTGTGCAAAGCTGTCATCAAGGCAAAGGGTGGCTATTTGAAGAATCTCAAATACAAATATTTGTTTAACATATGTGTTATTTCATAGTTTTGATGTCTTCACTATTATTCTACAATGTAAAACATTTTAAAAATAAAGAAAAACCCTTGAATGAGTAGGTGTCCAAACTTTTGACTGGTAGTGTATATAATCTTAATTCATTCCTTGCTTATATTTGTGTGTATTGGGTATATGTTGTTAAATTGTTAGATATTACTTGTTAGATATTACTGCACTGTCGGAGCTAGAAGCAAAAGCATTTCACTACACCCGCAATAACATATGCTAAACTTGTGTATGTGACCAATACAATTTGATTTGATTTGATTATCAGTTTGTAATTATTTTCTCCACTGACAATTATAGGAATGATCAATAGATTCATAGTTACTGTCAAAAAATATTAATATATTTACTTCAGTTACATTTCAATCCACACTCGCTTGTGTAAGTAGTCTAGTTTAATGTTTTTATTCAATCTCATATGTAGATTAAACAGTGTGAGTTTAATGATTTGGTCCAACAATGTCGTTTTGATTCTTGTTATTTTTTTCAGACTGTGATGATATAGGCTACAGGACTGCTCTAGAACTCCTGTCCCAGTCAGGTACGCTAGCGGAAGCCTTGTGGGCATTGGGCCCCAGAAGCTGACTCCGTCCCCTCACACCTCCATGTGAGGGGTCAGACTGTGGCTTAGGCCCAGGCTCCCTGGCTGACCCAGATGGCAGAGAGAGGGACACAGAGGTAGTATTGGGAGCAGAGGCCGGCAGAGGCTCTGCTGTTACACAGGTGGGGCTGGAGGCCAGCCTGTATTGTGTGCTCACAGGCCTACGGGCTCAAAATACGCCCTCCCTCCCTCTGCCATCAGCTGTCCGTCTGCTCAGGGGGAGCTCAACCTGTCACACAGCACAGGGGCTAAGAGTGTTCCTCCCTGCCCACACATACACACACACACAGACACACACAGACACACACACAGCACACACACACACAAGAACATGCAAACACATGAACATGCTGACACACAGTTATACACACACATACTCAGGACCGTAACTACATATGAGGACAATTTTGGGGAATTTTTTTGGGAACTCAGTCGGGGTCTCAACTTACTCTTGAGAGTTAGAATAGTAGAATACATAAGGTGACATTTCTAAACTTGGTTGTGCATCAGCAGTTTTCCTCTTGTTATATGTCACTCACTGACAGTCACTCAATTAGCCCATGTCAGTTACATTTTTTAGATTGGTAAATTAGTCTAGCCAGCTATCTAAACTTGTAGTAATCATGGCCGAATTACCGACCGGGCAGGCAGGGCATGTGCTCAGGGGCCCTGAGCTCCAGGGGGCCCCCATTGATTTTGTTAGTCACTCTCATTCAGATATCATATTAACATTTAATTTAATTTTAATTAAGGCATAGATACATTTTTCAACAATTTTCTCTCCTAAATATTAGGAATAAGCAAAGACTTTGATTTCTGGTTAAAAAGATGGAAAAGGGGTTTTAGAAAACATCTACCAGAAAAACTATTAAAAGGTATCAGAAATACATCAAAACACTATAGTGTAAAGACAACTAATATTTATTTGCCTTGTGTAAGTTTGAAATATTGCCTTGTGTCTTGTAATTCATCTACCAAAAACCCACATACTGTATCGTGAAGATGTTTTCTAATTTCTCTCCATCATGAGGGAGAATAATGAAAGTTCACACAAGTAACAAGTAAAGGTAGACCTATCAATTAGTTATAGTGTTTTTACTGATATCAATTTTGTTTATGAATTATTAAGTGATTAAAACTAGAAATACTGCTACCAGTTACCAAACTGGCCTTGATTTCAACGTCCACAGACGTCGTTTTCTGGTACCTCCAGACAGGCTTTAATTTCAATGTCCATAGATGTTGATTTTTGGTCCGGTCCCGCCTTGATTTGACCCAAACGTAGACATCCATGATTGGTTCAGATTTGGTCCAGTTGGGACCAAATCTGAAACAATCATAGACGTCTATGTTTCACGAGTTTGGAGAGCATGGTACACTACAGTATAGTACAGTACAGTACTAGTTCAGTACAGTACTGTACAGTGGTGTAGAATAAAGTAGAGTTCAGTACAGTATAGAAAAGTAGAGTATAGTTCAGTACAGTACAGAGTAGAGTACACTAGAGTTGAGTACACCATAATCTACTCTACTGTACTGTACTCTACTGTACTGTACTGAACGCTACTCTACTCTAATGTGCTGTACTGAATGCTACTGTACTCTACTCTACTCTACTGTACTCTACTGAACTCTACTTTACTGTTCTGTTTTGTACTGTACTCTACTCTACTGTACTCTACTCTACTTTACTGTACTGTACTGTAGTATACTCTACTGTACTCTACTCTACTGTACTCTACTGTACTCTACTGTGCTGTACTATACTCTACTCTACTCTACTGTGCTCTGCTGTACTGTACTTTACTCTACTGTTCTGTACTCTACTGTACTGTACTGTACTCTACTCTACTGTACTGTACTCTACTGTACTCTACTCTACTGTTCTGTACTCTACTTTACTCTACTGTACTCTACTCTATTCTACTGTACTCTACTCTACTGTTCTGTACTCTACTTTACTCTACTCTACTGTTCTGTACTCTACTTTACTCTACTGTACTCGACTGTTCTGTACTCTACTCTACTCTACTTTACTCTACTGCACTCTACTCTATTCTACTGTACTCTACTCTACTGTTCTGTACTCTACTTTACTCTACTGTACTCTACTTTACTCTACTGTACTCTACTTTACTCTACTGTACTCTACTGCTCTGTACTCTACTCTACTCTACTGTACTCTACTGTATTGTGGAATTGCCCAACACTTTATTTTGATGCTCATCTTGCCATCTATCACTTTGGGGCCACATTTATCACTTAAATGCTGTTGTCAGCTGACCCAGAATGGACAATTCTGACCCTATTTTCTCCCCTCTGAAAAGGTCTGTCATACCTTTGACTGTGGCTACAGCTGCTCTGTTCTCTCTCCTGTGCCCCTCTGCCTGTCTGTCTGCAGCTGTCCCCCTTTTCACCGGGTCTCTCTCTCCCTCCCTCCATCCAGACCCACATGGGCCCCAGTGACCACTCAATTGGACAGACATGAAAGGGCTGAGAGGTAGAGCTTCCCTGGGCATGGCAGGGCTGGGGCCCCTTAGCTGGCAGACCGTCTGAGCCACAGCTCTGCTGTTGTTGTGGAATGTTGAGGGGTTCAGCTGGCAGAGTGCCCTCTCATCCACAGGGAAACGGGGGTCCAGGTTGGTGAGAGCAAAGTGGGCACAGCAGGCCAGAGGTCATCATTGGGCATCGTCCCAGTGTGCCGGGACACTGGCGTGGCAATGGGACGGCAGAGTGTGCGTCTGTCAAGGCTGGGTTGGAGGTAGAGAGAAGAACCATGCTTTAACGAACAGACAGCACCTGGACAATTTCACCTTAACATGTTTTCCCTCATAGAATATGGAATGTATAGCTTTTATTACTATCAAATGGTTAACTAGTTATTTTCTGAAACATTGAGTACTTCTCTCAGAATACCAGCTCTTGAGGTTCTTTAGCTGTGTTTTGATCCCAACCTAGGATGCAAATACCTCCTATTAATCAAAGTGCTGTTGGGTTACACAGGCCACGTGTACATAAGGGTGGGCTACAACATTTACGATTGTTAAATATACTGAACAAAAATACAAACGCAACATGTAAAGTGTTGGTCCCATGTTTCATGAGCTGAAATAAAAGATCCCAGAAATGTTCCATATGCACAAAAAGCTTATTTCTCTCATATTTTGTGCACAAATGTGTTTATATCCCTGTTAGTGAGCATTTCTCCAAGGTAATCAATCCACCTGATAGGTGTGGCATATCAAGAAGCTGATTAAACAGCATGATCATTACACAGCTGCACCTTGTGCTGGGGACAATAAAAAGCCACTCTAAAAGGTGCAGTTTTGTCACACAACACAATGCCACAGATGTCTCAAGTTTTGAGGGAGCGTCCAATTGGCATGTTGACAGCATGAATGTCCACCAGAGCTGTTGCCAGAGAATTGAATGTTAATTTCTCTACCATAAGCCACCTTCAATGTCGTTTTAGAGAATTTGGCAGTACGTCCAACCGGACTCTCAACCGCAGACCACGTGTAACCACGCCAGCCCAGAACCTCCACATCCGGCTTCTTCACCTGCGGGATGGTCTGAGACCAGCCATCCAGACAGCTGATGAAACTGTGGGTTTGCACAACCAAATAATTTCTGCACAAACTGTCAGAAACCGTCTCAGGGAAGCTCATCTGAGTGCTCGTCGTCCTCACCAGGGTCTTTACCTGACTGCAGTTTGGCGTCGTAACCGACTTCCGTGGGCAAATGCTCACCTTCGATGGTCACTGTCACGCTGGAGAAGTATGCTCTTCATGGATGAATCCCGGTTTCAACTGTACCGTGCGTCGTGTGGGCGAGCGGTTTGCTGATGTCAGCATTGTGAACAGAGTGCCCCATGGTGGCGGTGGGGTTATGGTATGGGCAGGCATAAGCTATGGACAACGAACACAATTGCATTATCTCGATGGCAATTTGAATGCACAGAGATACAGTTCTTCCATGGCATGCATACTCACCATACATGTCACCCATTCAGCATTTTTGGGATGCTCTGGTTCGACATGTACGGCAGCGTGTTCCAGTTCCCGCCAATATCCAGCGACTTCACACAGCAATTGAAGAGGAATGGGACAACAAATCCACAGACCACAATCAACAGCCTGATCAACTCTCTGCGAAGGAGATGTGTCGCGCTGCATGAGGCAAATGGTGGTCAAACCAGATACTGACTGGTTTTCTGTTCCACGCCCCTACTTTTTTTTAAAGATATTTGTGACCAACAGATGCATATCTTTATTCCCAGTCATATGAAATCCATAGATTAGGGCCTAATGAATTTATTTCAATTGACTGATTTCCTTATATGAACTGTAACTCAGTAAAATCTTTGAAATCATTGCATGTTGCGTTTATATATTTGTTCAGTGTATGTACTGTATAATATATATGGGTAAAGCAGGGATTTGGTTCTGTCCACTTGTGACAATTCAAGTACACAATAACTATCTAACGGACAGGACACAATGTGTGCTTACTGACGGTTTCAAATCTAGTTTCCTCAATATTACAAAAGGTGTGCGACAGAGGTCGATTTTGGGCCCTGTTCTCTTCACTATTTATATAAATAATATTGGTCTATCTGTTAAAACCTGTAACATTCATTTCTCGGATGATAGTTATTTACTCCTGTGTCCCCTCAGTACAGCAGGCCATTCATGACCTTCAGCATGGTTTTGACTCAATCCAAAAATCGCTTACTGATCTCAGTGCTAAATACTAATAAAACCAAGTTTATGTTGTTCTCTAGGTCTCGTAATATTGACCCTGAGGACCTACATATTTGCACATGGAAGGGAACCCAAATTGAGCACGTTCCCCATTATCAGTACTTGGGTATTTGGATTGACAATAAGCTCTCCTTTAAAACACACATTGAAAAAGTGACAAAAAAGTTGAGAATTAAGCTTGGTTTCTTTTATGGAAATAAATCCTGCCTCACTTTTGGAAAGTAGAAGAAAGATTGTTCAAGCAGCGCTTCTCCCAATATTTGATTATATGGTGATATAATCTACATGCATATGGCAGCCTCTGTTTAAAAACCTTTAGATTCATCATTCAGCACTGCGTTTTATCACTGGGGACAATATTCGTACACATCACTGCATTTTGTATAGTTCTGTTGGCTGGGTGTCTCTGACTAGGTGTGTGTGAGGTGTGAGTCTGTGCTGTATGTGACAGGGAGACTTCTGGCCTGAGCCAGAAACAGAAGTGTTCAGGTCTCCGCTGCAGAGTGGCTCTATTCCTTTTCAAGCTGTCCCTGTCCTCCTGCATCCCCCTGCTCTCCCTAAGGCCAGCCCAATCTGGCCTTCACAGGTTGGGTCTGACTGCAGCTGCAGCCCCCTCTCCTCCATTCTGCCCTCAGTTTAGTTCCACTTTGGAAAGGTTCAAATACTTACTATGACAACTGTATATGCTGCAGATTGGCACAATATGATTTTGGGGAGCCACCCATCAGTGAAAGATAGATGTGGAGAGCTGTGTATCCCTAAACTACAACCAATCTTAATATACTATATCAGCGATGTTATCTAATGTCCATCTACAGAGTTAGTGCCAGACACAGTCAGTGGTTCGATTTCTCTGCCTCTGGCCAATGCAGCTGCTACCTGAAGCATTTGGAATGTCATTCTATCATCCCAAACATCCTGAGGCAGCAGGCTGCTGTGTGCTCTCACATGACTCCTGTTTCCACCGCTTTCAGCTGCATGCTGTCGTGCTGCTGGGTGCCATCGAATCTCATCTCAAGTTGGTCCTCTAGTCAATGGTGCAGCGTCTGGGAGCCAAGCCATGTGTCAAGGTGCTACCTGGGTGATGGCAGGCATAGGAAGAGAATGAAGATACATCAACTGGATGAGACTTCCTCTACACTACCACACACAGCTGGAACGCCCCAGTCCTTCAGCACCGCCCCTCTTACTTTAATGTTAATCCTTCAGTTATGGGAGCTTGATGCAGAGCTAAACAATGCTATGATACTGAGAACAGAGTCAAACATCAGACCAGTATTGTGTGTGAGGTTTTTGCACCCCATCTCGGAAAGTTGGTATGTCCACACCACTGCTTTTTGTAATGACACAACTGGCTCTGACCATACCATCTTTCGTGGACATTTTTTATAGGGCACGTGTCCGCCACACCTGGCAGAGCACAATGAACAGATGCCACTCTTTGGGGACATGTGGGGGGCCACTAGTTGCCTGGTTCTTCCAGCTGCCTCAGCACCGCTGAGGAACCTCCCCTACTGGGCAATACTGGTTGAATTAACGTTGTTTCCACGTCATTTCAACCAACAAAATCAATGTGATGACGTTGAATCAAAGTGGAAAACTGATTGGATTTGCTAAAAGTCATTAACGTAAGGGCACTTCGTCATTTTTTTACCAAACTTTTAACCTAAGTCCAATGACATTGTGACATTTTTAGTTGATTTCACGTTGAATTCAAGTTAGTTAACAAATCAACCAAATGAAAATCAAAACTAGACGTTGAACTGATGTCTGTGCCCAGTGGAGAATCCGTCTGCTAAGTCAACATGACTGAATGAGACTTCCTCTACACTAACACGCACAGCTGGAACGCCCCAGTCCTTCACATCCTCCTGTATTATCCTCTGTTGAGTTTTGGGAACATTGTTGACTTTGTGGTTCCGGTGGGGCCATCATGACCTGTCACTGGGGAATAGTGGCTGTGATGCACACATCTCGACATCCAGACTGTGTTTGGTTTTCAACAGCTGGATAACATCCGTTCCTCCCACCACCACCACTCCCCTCTCGGGTGGTTCTGTCTCTGTCTTGATGTCTTCATTGTTTGTCTTTGGTCCCCCTCGAGGCATTTTTACAATGGCCCACAGTGTCCTTAGGGGAGCTAGGGGAATCTTCCTAAAATCTTACTGCAAACTTGGAAACAAATGTCTGTTTTCGTAAGCATGAGGCGCGAGGGAGTACAGCTGCCAGACAACAATTTCTCTGTGTTATAACCTCTCGAGTCAAATAAAACGTTTTCAAATGTTCGTTTACCAAAGAACAATATTTAAAATAGTGACACTATCTCTTATGCTGTGATTGTGCTGCAAAGCCACTGAATACTGTTGTAGATTGAACAACATATTTAAACACTATATTTTGTTTCTGTTCATATAATATATATTATATATATATAAGTATTTATATGGAAAACTATCATGATGTTGCACATTAGTTGAAGCATCACTATGTTGTTGGAGAACATATGTCTATATGGATAACCTTGTGCAGACGAGGTATGTTTCATAGCACAGGTGTGCTTAGATGGCAGAGTTTATATGCTCTATTTGGTGGTTCCATGGTCAGCAGCTTTCATGGAATTAACTGTTGAGGTCTGAACTCTCTGGAGGCTCCTTGGGAAGAGCCTTCACAGTATATCCCACTACAGTCATTTACACCAGTGTCACACAAAAATGCCATGTGGAATCAACAGTGTGATCGAGAGCATGTCTCTTGGCAATTTTCTCAGAAATATGCTTGCGACATGGAACAGTAGATGTTTTGACACATTATTCATGTTTTGAAATAAGACTTTATTCTCATTTTACTGTCATTGTTTTATAACTGAAACGAATGAAGCAAATGACCTGATAATTATTATTATATCACTGACCCTGTCACGCCCTGACTCATGGGACTCTTGTATGTTGAGTCAGGGTGTGGATATTCTATGTTGTATTTCTATGTTTGCATTCTATGTTGTGTGTTTCTATGTTTGGCCGGGTGTGATTCCCAATCAGAGGCAGCTGTCGCTCGTTGTCTCTGATTGGGGATCATACTTTAGTAGCCTATTGGCAATCATTAGTTGTGGGTTCTTGTTCCGTGTAGAGGCTTGTATTGTGTTTAGCCTGAGGACTTCACGTTACGTTGTTTGTTGTTTTGTTGGTGTGTTTAGTTTATATAATAAACATGTATGGATTTCACGCTGTGCCTTGGTCTGACCTGTCCTTAAACGAACGTGACAGACCCCAACGCCAGCATTGTCTGTTATTATATCACTGACCCCAACGCCAGCGTTGTCTGTTATTATATCACTGACCCCAACGCCAGCATTGTCTGTTATTATATCACTGACCCCAACGCCAGCGTTGTCTGTTATTATATCACTGACCCCAACGCCAGCATTGTCTGTTATTATATCACTGACCCCAACGCCAGCGTTGTCTGTTATTATATCACTGACCCCAACGCCAGCATTGTCTGTTTTTATATCACTGACCCCAACGCCAGCGTTGTCTGTCTCTTCCCTATGGCACATTTTGGAATCACCCACCCATGACCACCTTGCCAAATGTTGGATAGTAAAAAACAGCCCAGTTGTTGTTTACGTTGGTGTCATTGGACAGTGGATAATGGTTGCCATGCAGTAGAAGGTAGTCCCATGCAGGAGGTCCAGACCGGGAGGTTCTCACCATCTGTGAGGAGGCTCTAAGCCATGTACCGCCCTGCAGATGAAGCCCATGCTGACAAACCCTGGCAGATGCCACCTCGGTGGGCACCACAGCAAAACCTACCCCAATCCACCCAATACCTAAACGATGCAGATGATGAAGCTAATTTTCTGACTCTGTTTATGCCATTAACATGTTTTTCCACAAATTG